>NC_048911.1:8118460-8187912 GCF_011077185.1 Oxyura jamaicensis
GCGCGCCCCCGCTGCGGCCCCGCGCCCCCCGGGAGCGCCCCGCGAGTAGGTTCTGTGGACACGCCCCCTCGTTTGCATGTAGCGCGCTGCTCAGCCAATCAGACGCGCCCACGGCCGGCCCCGCCCCGCCGCTCAGCTCCGACCTGCGGCGCCCGAGGAACGCCCGCAGAGCTGCTGCTGCAGCGCACCCCCAGCAGCTGCACCTGCTGCGTGAATTCCCGAAAACAGGTTGAAAAAGGCTGCCTTTGAGCCCACAATAATACCCATACAGTCCTATTTCTTGCGTCCAGGGAGAGAGACCACTCCTCGAGCTCCCTATTTTATGCCTACTCCCTCCTCCTTGCTTTTTGTCCCAGTGCCTTCGTACTATCAGCGTTCTGCTCTTTGAATCTCTAAGTTGAAAACAGGGCTGCTTAGTGATAACGGCAAAGGCAAGGTATAGAGCTGCATCAAATACTACATTTCATTTGCAATGTTCTTTGCTCCCTGTCTTTAAAATTGTGGGTGCTAAAAACACCAATACCTAAGCAGTACTTTAAGCCCTTTGCAAGCAGAACTAAAATTAAAAATCTTATGTATATATTCCTAAAGCAGACTTTCAGAACATTAGTTTTACCATATTCAATTACTTCTTTATGATTTAGGTACTGTAAACTTTGCAACTAAAAACTTAAGTCTTTCCAAATTACTTCTCCTCATACTTTTTACTTGCTAGTGCCATTTACCAGAAAGACCACAGATACCTTTTGTGAACACCTTTCAATGACAAAACTGAATTAACAGACAGCAGGCTGATCCTACCTGCTTACCACAAACACAAGCATACAGAAATAAGTAAGCCTTTTCTGCAAGGACCTCTCTAAACTGCGGCTTTACCTTTTTTCAGGAGTTTCTTCACCTTGGCGCAGTTCCCCTGCCTGACACACTCGTGCATCTGAGCTTCGGGGGAGTCCCCTCTGGTAGTCCCAAGCTGGACAGGGCAGGGAATTGGGAGCGGGAGCGCGTGCGCCATCCCCTTCCCTCAACGCGACTCGGAAAGGCTGCGAATCACCACAGGGCGCAGGACTTATTTCACAGTTCCGAAACGCCAGCGGATGACCCTCAGCAGTGGCCGCTCCTTCCTTGGGGACCCTGAGGAGAGAAGGAAGGCGCTCAGCCCGCTGAGGAGAGGCTGCCCCAGGGGAGAGGGGCTCAAGGAGGGGCACAGAAAGCTGACAGCGGGGAAACGCCAGCACGCCTCTAACACCTGAGGGCAAGAGAGGCCTCTCTGCGGGGCTGAAGGGAGGGCTGAGCCCACACCACCCGCCTCAGGACCCTCAGAGACCCCAACCCCTCAGCGCCAACCGCCCTCAACCGTCCCCCAACGGCCGCGGTCACGTGCCGGCTCTCCTCGCGCCTCAGCGGGCGGCGCATGCGCAGTCCCCTCCCTCCTCCTCCTCCTCCTCCTCCGCCGCCCCCTCCCCGGTGTTTCCGGGCGCCCCTGCAGACGGGGCCCAGTGCGGCCCGGTGCGGCCCAGGCGGCGGGGGGGCGGCATGCAGCGGGCGGTGGGCAGCCTGCCGCTCGGCCCCGCGCTGCGGGCCAGGCTGGCGGCCGCCGGCTTCCAGACCGCGCAGGAGCTGCTGGACACCGGGCCCTGCGGGCTGAGCAGAGGTAGCGGTGAGGGGATGGGGCCCGGCCCGGCACCGGGAGCCCCCCCCTCCCCCTCCGGGGGATCCGGGCGGGGGGCGCGGGGCTGGGCCCGGGTGTTGGGGGGTGAGGTGCGGGCTGCTGGGAGCCGCCGGGGCTCGGTTCTGCCCGAGGAGTCGCACTGAGGGGCTAGGGAAGGGGGAAAATGTAGAGGGACTTTGACGTCTTTAAAGAAGAAAATGGGCAAAAGTTCCCTCTCGTTTCAAAAAAAAAAAAAAAAAGTTGAGTGTTAAATACAAATGGGACACTAAAAATTCAGAATATTCCCTTTTACAAAAAAGTTCAGTGATAAATACAAGTGGAACACTAAAAATTCAGAATATGCCCTCTCACTGACTTCCCCCATTGCACGTTTTAAACACAGTAAGCTAACAAACGGTTAGGGAGCTGTTTTGTTTTAAACAGAAGAAAATAACGTACAGTTAGGAAGCTGTGTTGTTTTTTCTTTTTTTTTTTTTTCTTTTTTTTTTTCCCCAAGAATCTCAAATATGATTTGCACAGCCCTCCTAAGAAGTGTCTCACGATTTTTATTATTACAAGTTTTACTACCTGTGGTGATCCGTTGTTGTAGCTACACCTCGAAAATCAAAGTGAAGTGACCGGATCCTGGCCTATCCGCGTGTAAAGACACGCATGCACGCTTGTGCTGCCTCACTGCTGTTCCTAGCTCTGTGTTTGACATCTAAAAATAAGGTGTGACGGTGCTCAGCCCCGGGATACCCCGAGTACTCGCAGTACCAGCAGTAGGTGTCACTACCACTTACTAGCCTGCAGCCTGGCTTTGTTTTTCAGGGCCTTGTTTGCTCCAAATGAGGTTAACTTAGCGGCGCATTCAGCACAGAATAGGCGCGTTGCTCTCCCAGATCCTGACCGGATCTGTGAACACCGCTCTGGGTTTTTTATTTGCTTATTGCCACCAGTGCATCATTGCTCCGAGTTCTTCTGACAATCAGGTCATCGGTTCCAGAGCTGTTGGCAAGCTCTGTGCGCTATAACGCTAAAAGAATTAATAATTTTGAGTTATGCATCGGAATTATCACATTTTGTCAAAAAAAAGTTGTGCTATCTGAACTTTAAATTGCTATTTATAAAAATAAGGTAATCTTTCATGATTTTTGTCTCTTCTAGAAATCGGAATCTCCAAAGAAGAGGCACTGGAGGCGTTACAGGTTGTAAGGCAGGAATGTTCTGGCGATGCAGCAAGGACTGCTGGGGGAGCTGGCACCACCAGAAAGTGCACAGCGCTGGAACTTCTGGAAGAAGAGCAGGCGCAGGGCTTCATCATCACCTTTTGTTCGGCCCTAGACAATATGCTGGGAGGTGGCGTGCAGCTGACAAAGATCACTGAGGTCTGTGGAGCGCCTGGTGTTGGGAAAACACAGCTATGGTATTTTATTTTTAGATTACTTTTGTGCAACTGAGAATCGCTTTTCTTTGTTGAATTTAACTATGATGAGAGCTGTGATCGTTACGCAGTTTGATGATGGCTAGGCACCTTCCCGTTCCACGTATTCCTCAGCAGAAATGTAGTGAGTGAGGAGGGAAGATGCTCCTAACGAACGTGTTTCTGTTTTTGTCTGTTTCCCATGACAGCATGCAGTTGGCGGTAGATGTACAGATTCCAGAATGCTTCGGGGGTGTCTGTGGAGAAGCAGTGTTCATCGACACCGAAGGAAGTTTCATGGTAGACAGAGTAGCAGATATTGCAGCCGCCTGTGTGCAGCATTGCCAGCTAATTGCTGAAGCTCATCAAGAAGAAGGTAATGATTCTGTGACATGTTTCTTTCTGTCTGGTAGGCTGGGATCTGAGTGAAACTGGTGTGTCATAGGCTGATACTTTACAGTTTGAGAGTTTCAGCAGCAGTGCTGGCTTAAGCAGTTTTTGCTGCCAGCCTTTTTTCTTCCACCCCTGTGTATGAGACCGTGAACTGCGTCACTGTGACTGGAGCCATGCTGCAGGCTGAGCTGGTCTAGTTTAAGAATAACCTTTTTCTGATTGATGATTCATTGGTGGTTTTTGTGTGTTTTAGGGATCTTGGTTTATCTTTTTTAAACACGGATCACTTTAATGATTGAATTTACAGCAAAAGCAAACGCAGCTCTGCCAGGAAAACTGGAGGATAAGGTGCTGTGGTGCAGGGACAGGAAGAACAGCCGAGGAAAAACAGAAAAGACAGAATTTCTTAAGGCAGCATGGCTAAACGGTGTGTGAACAAAGATAAAAGGACACTTTTAGCCCAAGATAAATGGGCTACTTCCTGTACATTAATTAAACAATGCATGATTAATGCTCACTGTTGTCCTCTAGTGGTGTTCTGGCTTGAAAATGATTTACAAGGAAAAGTTCTTTCTCAGAAATTAATTTTTCATTTTCAGCACGCTCCCTTGGAGGTTCCAGTGTATCCACGTGCAAGTACTGAGATAGCATCTGCTCGCTACCTCTCTGACTTTCCAGCCAGATGGAAGACCTGTTTTCCACACTCTTTACCTTGACTGTTTCTCTTAACAAAGTTTCTGGGGTGTTTGCTGCTGTTGTTGCTGTATGTGGAAAGCATAGTATGGTGGAATGACGGTAGTAGCAATTTGCTAGTGTGGATTTCTGACTCAGTTATTCATCTATTTCTTCCCAGATCATCAGAAGGCTTTGGAGACTTTTTCTCTGGAAAGTATCCTTTCTCACATATATTACTTCCGTTGCCGTGACTACATAGAGCTTCTAGCACAGGTCTATCTGCTCCCAGACTTTCTTTCAGAGCATTCAAAGGTAAGATTTTTTGCTGACTTACCTGAAAATAACGCTCATTTTCGCACTAAAGATTTTCAGGGATACTCTAAGAGTAACATGCTGGTCCCTCATCAGTTTGGCTGGCAGTAATACACTGTCTGATGCCAGAGTACAGATGCAAAGCTGGTTTGCTTTTCATTCCTGTCCCAATTACTCCTGAAAGTAATTAGCTTTTGCTACCAATGCTGCCACCGTTCTGAATCTCAACTTTAAGGCAAGGGTACTGGATCTACGTTGCCACAAAGGTTATATTTCCATGAGCACCGAGTTAGGAATCACCACACAACTGCCTTGCAGGTGTCTGAGCTCAGTGCTTGTGTGATGACCACTGTGCAAAGGGATCAGGAGGACCTAGTGCCAGTTTTTCCCCCTAGAAGATCTCTGAGGGCCAGAAGCATCCTGCACATCTTGGCATCCAGAAAGTGACTGTAACTTCTTTCCAGTACATCTTCCGTTGCTACAAGCAACGAGAGCCTGCAGCTTAACTCTTGGGTGGACTACAGCCAAAAAGTTGCCTAGCATCTAGTTCCCAGTGAAATGCTATTGCAAGGCACATTTTTTCCACCTCCCTTCCAGATTTCTAGATTCTACCCAGCAGATCACTCCCGAGCAGGATTTGGGGAAGAAGACTTGTGCCTCGCTGCAACAGAGCACAAATCAGTGTTGTTTGGTTAAATTGTTTCTTGATTTCATTTCCATTTTTGGAAGCTATGATCTTGAAAGCACAGATGGGAGTCTTACTTTTACATAGTGTAGTCTGGTATTTCCCTTTCTCTGCCAGGTACTAACGGTGCCCTGTTGTGTTTGCTCTTGTGGAAAGAACACGGCTTCATTAGCACAGTTACATTGGGCTGCAGTTCTTTGCTACCATCTGTGCTGATTATTGCTGCTTGGCCTGGAGCCTGAAATACTGAAGGTTGCAGGAAAACCGTAAGACCTTCTGGTGGTTCCTTGGACAGGCTATAAGTGGCTCGACAGATTGCTCATTGCAATCTAGCTCTCATTAAAATTAGTTCGATCCTTCTGTGCAGGTCTGGAGCTGAGACTGGGGACTGCAGGAAAGTCTCCAGGTTTTAGGTTTTGTTAGGAGAGATGCAAAGATAGACGGGGTGATACAAATTACTTCAAGATCCTATTAGTAAGAGAAACAACAATAATGTGTAAAAGACTATGTTAGAAAATATCCTTGTCATAATAACCAATTCGTTGAGGTCTTTCAGAGAAAAACTGACATGAAGGGTATGTGTTACCAGCTCTTTCAACTAGACTAAACCATTCAAAGCAAGGCCGTGTTATTTGCTATTTTATAACAAGTGCAATGGGAAGAAAATAAACTAAATTATAACCTACCTGGGTATTAATCTGATAAGCAAGTTACATAACTATGTACACATTCCCTTTTAACATGAGTCATGTTTATACTGTTAAGCTGATTGTTCTTACAGTCAAAAATTATACACGGTGAAGATGAACAGGCTCATGGAAATGAATTTGCAGGAAGGAGAAAAATGATAACAGAAGAATATCTTATTTTAGTTCTAACTACTCAGTGTTCTTTTGAAATGAAGATTTTTTTTCCAGTTGGAGCCCCAGGGCCATGTCACTGTGTTTGCTGCAGGCTTGTATGTTCCAGACACAAAGCTACTTTCTACTAAATGAGTTAAATCAATATACAGAAAATGAGAACTTTCTTGTTTCCAGTTTGTTGTCTTGTATGTTAATGCAGATAGCCAAGATTTTAGAGACAACATGTGAACACCGTAAGGCAATCCATCTCCCTTCTGTATTTCAGGCAAATTTGGGTCAACCAAACAGCTACAACAAATTAAGTTAGTATAAATCAAAATCCCAGACTAATGTTTATGTAGTGTCTTGAGGGTGATGAGCCTGCAGCAGCACTGTGCTCAGCTAATGATTGCTACAAAAGCCATAATTCAGCAAAGCAAGCGTCTCCAGGCAGGATAGATACTCAGCTCCATTGCATAGCGTCTGGACTATCTGAAAGCATCTGTTAAAATGAGTGCTTCCGAGATAGATCATCAGATTCCAAAGGTCCCATTTTAACAGTGACTGCAAACAGCATGTCTTCTAGTTTTGGTTTGGCTCTTATTTTTTGAGGGAGAAGGTGAAATAAAGTGTTTGTGGAGAGTTGACTGAAGTACAATTCCGTGCATAATACAGTACTGTGCTTAGCAAGTGTTCTAGTGTGTTTGGAGCTTGAGGATCTTTACCCTGCACTCTTTTGTGCAATGCTGATTGTCTGCAATAACAATAGGTTTCATTTGATACTCTCGTGGATGCCAGTATACAAAATTATCACTTTATATAAAACATTACGAAGCTGTTAAAAAGAGATCTTAAAGCTCTTTGTTTTCAGTCTGTAGGATAGTAATGGCACTTTTTCCTTTTCTTCTGTGCTGAGGTCCGACTGGTGGTGATTGATGGAATTGCGTTTCCCTTTCGCCATGACTTTGAGGACCTCTCACTTCGAACAAGGCTTTTGAACGGTCTGGCACAACAGCTGATCATCATAGCGAATGATCATAAATCAGCGGTAAGTCTGGCTAGGCTTAAATCACAAAAGTGCTACTTTGGAATAAATACATTACAAGGAATTAAACCAACGTGATTCGTAATTGTCTGTAGACAGCAAATTAAAGCTGCAGGAATGTCCTTTACTATTGTGTTTGCCAGTTTGATTGGTAAGTATAGATGGATCACACAGGCAAAACTGTATAGATGGAAAATTCTTGCACTTGCCAAAGTAAGTAAAATTTGAATAAAAAGCATCCTGTGAATCTTAATTAAATGGTAGCGTGTCTTTTTTTCCTATTGTTTCTTATCATCTTCTTCCATGATTTGGTTGGAAATAGAATGCTTCTGTAGTAACTTCTACCTACAAAGCGCACACGTTAGATCCGAATATTTAGCGGTTACAACTACTCTTTGTTTAAAAATAAACTGCTGTCTCAGAGGAGGATCTGTCCTTACGGAGGAAAAACAATTTATCTGCTACAGTTTGCTTTGCTGTTCGGCACCCATGGAAACCCATAGCTTCCTTCCTGGGCATTGTTCCTCCATCATTTTTGCCAGCAGGGAGGCCTGCAATGTGCACCGTGTAACCAGCAGATGGCACTCAGAAGCTGTATCTGTTCCAGAAGTTGTGTTGGCAAGTCTGGTATGGAACAGAAAAGCATTGTTCAGGAATTAGAGCTTGCTGGGTCTCAAAATGGTGCTTGCCACTGTAGCTGTTTCCAGGTGACTTGCTTCCTTGTCACCCACAACTCTCTCGCGCAATTGGCTTTTGTTAGGAACTGCTAAAAATAAGCTTGTGCTTCCTCTGATAGCTGCAGGAAGGGAAGGAGCACTGCTCTGTGTTCTGCCTGGGTTAGGTGATGGTGCTCGCTGCTGCCCTTCTCCCCCATGACATGAATTGTAAAAGTTCTTCCTTTTGGTGTGGGCACCAAGGGGGACATGTGACTGTTTCGTTTGCACAACCTCCAGCTGCTTTTGCTCATAAATTGGGTACCTGGTGACCTTGAAAGAGAGTGGTTGTCATTGAATAGTTTGTTTGTTTGTTTGTTTGTTTGTTTCCCTTGGTTAAGGGAAACATATTTTTTCTATTGAAAAAGTGAGGAGTTTAGTGCAAACCCTTGCTAAATAAATGTGATTAAAGAAAAAAGTGATCCATCACAGAGCCTCAGAAATGGTTTAACTCAGTGACCTTCTCCTTAGTTTTTGAGTTAGACTGCAAGCTACCTGGAAATAAATTCAGAAATTGCTTGACTGGCAGCAAAGCTGGGCAATCTGAATGCTAGGAAGGAAATTTTCTTGAATTTGTACCGGTGAACTCAGTGAGTTGTGCTGGGATGTCCAGAGCAGCCCTTCTCCAGCAATGAGGTGGAGGGCTTTTGGAGCCCTTTGGAGGGCTGCTGTCATCCATTTGTGATGTTTTAGCATGTGCCCCTGTGCTCAGTGCTTACTTCAGCGTGCATTTCTACCTGTTCAAGTAAGAATCATACAGCATATCAAACAATGAAAATTCGTAAGGTTTAAGATAGGCACGTTGTTTTTTTTTTTATTTTTCATTTTTAATGAACTTTGCAATTAATATTCCTGGCTCTTTTCTGTCTCACCCACCCCCATTTCTACCAGAGATCTAACCTAGACTGTCTGTGAACCTCCTACGAGTGATTTGTGCTGCGAAAACACTCCCCCGCTCTGTCTGTTCACTTTCATTCTGCTTTGTATTGTACCCTCTTGCGCATTTTTAGACTACAAGGTGCAGAAATTCTGTTAATCACTAGACTTATACACGCTTTGTGCAGCACCATCGAGTTCATTTATGCCACAGTGACTGAACTCTTGTCTCTATATGGAGGGCTCGTACAAGTCATGGGCATCTAGATACTGATCCAAACAGTATTCAATACAAATGCTGTAGAAGATACAAGCTGTGCAGAACATGTGTCCCTTGGGAAGGAAGAATTTTAGTTTGCTTATTTATTTATTTATTTTTAAGTCTTGAATGATAGACTTTAAAGGCCTTTCATGCACACTGAAAATAGATTTTGCAGGCTTGTCTTATTTTGTTTTGGCTGTTGAGAAAAGATGAGGCACCTTTATAGTTTCTTCTTGCTAACACACTGCTTCATTTCCATTGGCAAGAGTTGTGCTTAAGTAGCTATTCTGTCAATAAAAGCTTTTTACAAATCCCTGCCTTTCTTCCCACTAGTATGCTGCCTTTCTGGAAATTTTGTTTGTTTGCTTCTGTTTCCAATTCTAGGTAGTTCTGACAAACCAAATGACAACAAGGATTGGACAAAGCCAGTCCACACTGGTACCTGCTTTAGGTAGGTGTTTAGCTTGTGAGTTGAAAACTGAGTTAATATTTCAATGTATGACTTCTTTTGGCATTGGTCGCAAAGGAAATGAAGTTGCCTGCTGAATTTCGGCAGAGTAGCGGAATCCATGGTGAAACTGTTAGTCCCATCTGGAACTGCCTGCATTGGGGAACGCTGCAGTAGTGCTTATATATGTCAGCATTGTAATTATAATTATCAACTATTAAATTTTATTCTAAACGCAAATATGGCACACAGGTTACGGTTAGATTTTTGAAAAGGGATTACAAATGGTGTTAAATGTCATGACATTTGAAAATTGCAGGAACTCAGATTGAGAACATTGCTGGACTTCTTTTTTTTTCCTTTTAAAACAATTTTTAATACTTAACTCTGTATTATTACACCTATTCCTTAAGCAGACTGAATCGCCCTTTAAGGGGAAGCACATGGTGCTATGAACAGCCTAAGTAACTAGATTGAGACCTGCATCAAGTGGGATGCAGCTTTCCCCTGAGGATTTAGGCTGTGGAGGTACCTCTGTTTCAGCTGCAGCTGTGTCAGCTAAGGAGGCCACTACTCCTGCTGGAGGTCACTGCCTCATCCTTTATGCTGGCTGAGCTGTTTGTGATTGTCTCCCAATCCATTTCTGCCCAAAGTGGGCCAGGTGAGCTTCAGCTATTTAAGCAGTAAGTAAGCTGCTGGTAAATCAGGTAATTTAGGTTGAAACTGTCTGG
This sequence comes from Oxyura jamaicensis, assembly GCF_011077185.1. Lineage (NCBI taxonomy): Eukaryota > Metazoa > Chordata > Aves > Anseriformes > Anatidae > Oxyura > Oxyura jamaicensis. The sequence goes on from NC_048911.1 coordinate 8,128,514, forward strand.
TGAGTGATCATACAAAGAACGTAGGGATGGAGGTGGGAGCATTAAACCTCTAGCAGGAAGGTGGTGATGGCCAGGTTAAAGCACTAACAAGAACACGTGTCCACAGCTTAGTGGTAGCACGCCTCAAAATACACTGCAATTTCCTGAATTCTCTGAGAATCATTCACCTCCTCTCCAAAGAAGTTTAATTTTTTTATTTTGCCATTACACTTGCACGTGTTTCTATTGCTTATTTGCAAAGGTGTTTCTTATTTGGTGCATGGCTGGAACTGTCTACCTGTTGCTCTCTGCAGTTATGATGTAGGGGGGAGTTCTTTGTGGGATCCTCAATTACAGCCTGCACATAGTCCTCTAAGTGTTCTTTTTACAGACTTCCATTTCGCCCTGTAATGAGCAGAACACCTCGTATAGATTCTTCTGCTGGTCCTTCTCCCTGGTCACAGGGGAAAATAGAACAGCTCTTCTGGAATAGAGATTTGGACAAATTAAGAGTTAAATGCTGAGCTTTTTCTTCTTACAGGTCATAACTTCACATTATTTTGTGATGCAGTTAAAGGGCACAAATTCTCTGACCACAGCTTCAGTTGCTGTGAACTAAGTAATGAACCCCCTGTCCTGGAGGGGAAGGAGAGAAAGGGGACAGTACAAAGGCAGAGATGTTCTCAGTGTCTGTACAGGCATTGAACCATTAGGCACAGATGTAAGATAAGATGAACAAATACAGATCATCTCCTTGGAGAATGTGGAACTCTGAGCTGTGCATGCAGATAAAGCACCAGCTTTCAGTATCTGACCCTTTTTGTCATTTCTGCCTCCCGCTCTCTGATGTATTAGTTATTTTTGGCAGCCTTTCTGGCTATAAACTGAATTAAAGCTAATAGATTGTTCTTTTTAAATAGCCAGCAATGTCTGAGAGCTGTTCTGTTTATTAAGTCATGGGGACAATAAAGAATATGAAAGGATTCAGAGCAGGCTGCAATTCAAAGGCATCACGTATTGCCTTGCGCATATTTTTACTTTTTACAAACATTTAATTTGACATAACCTCCTATTGACCATAAACTGATTGTGACTCTCACCAGAGCGTGTGTAACCACATGGTATTGTTGAACTAAATGGTATGTACTCCTGCAAAATTGAGGGTTTGTAGCAGCTGCTAAAATATTCAAGCAAGGAGATGTTCGTTCTAAACAGCAATATCTCAAGTTGAGTATTTCAGAATGATACAAAGCTGTTTTCAATTTGATGTGAATTTATTCCATAGACTCAGTGCAAGTACTGAGCTGGTGGATTACAGTGTGGCTTTTATGACCCTCTCTGAAAGGATGCTATTTCAACAACCTCATCGTAAAGGCTAAAGAACCTCTTGCTCCACTATGCTTGGTTGTAGCTAAAGAAACTATTTAGGAATGGGTCGGGAGCAAAACCCCAAGTGAAATGAATCCCCTACGTATTTTTTCCCCCATTGATTGTAAGCCTTTGACATTTCTAAGATTGTACAAAAGCATTAATCTCTAAACTCTTACTCATCTTCCTAGCAGAAGGGAAGTTCTTAATTATGAGGGAAAAAAAGCACAGATGCTGCAAGGTATTAAGTCAAGAGCTTTATGGAGGGGCAGCTTTCTTTCCCACTAGTGATAGCTAAGCTGGGTGTTCCTAGACATTTCTACTTGATATGTTTAGAAAGGAGGTCAAATATTAATCTGCAACCAGTTTAACTCAGAAATGCCTCATTTTACAGTAGCATACTTTTCTTATATTTGATATAGTTGGAAAGATTCTGGTATGGAATTTGTACCTATTGTAAAATGTGTTTTGATCTCTGGTTCAGAACTGTACCTGGTAGCCAAAATCTCAAATATCATAGAGCAGGGTCTGGCAAGATGCCTGGAGGGTCTAGGTCTTCAGCCAAATCATGTTTTTTTCTTTACCATGCTACAATGAGTACCAGAGCACGTGGGGCATGTGGGCCTAGTGACATGATGGAGATCAAATTAATAAGGGATTCAGAAGTTAGACCTGTGTGCAGGTGAACAGGAGAGGCTTGCAGCACTTAACCCAAATGACTCTTTTAAAATCTAATCCATCTTCAGACTGCTGAAGGGATGAACAGAGAAAAGCATCAAATAAATCTGTCTGTAAATTGACTGAGCTTGCTAGGTGTGAAAAAACAGTGGGGCCGTTTCCCATGAAATACAGTAACATTCTGAACTTCATTCTCTTTTTATTTTTCTTTTCCCTTCGCTTTTGGTTGTGTGCCTTTTGCATTCTTCTGTCAGAAGTGGAAGACTGCTTTGGGGGCCCTTAATACTTTAATAATCATTGCCTTCCTCCCAAAGCATGTATCCCAAAGGGAGTGATGTTTGCTTATAATTATGCCTAAGAGACAGAATATCAGAATCTTAGAGTAGGATTTAGACATACCCACTAGACTTCTTAAGTAGTAATTAGAAAAATCTTTTCTTCCCACTGCCTCTGTTTTCAAGATTTGTGTAGTACCCATCCTTTAATAAGCATACATAAAAAATTTCTACAAATACAAAAATATTTCAATAAAATACAGTGGAGTACGTGGGTTATTCATTGTCTCCGTATATTTGATATGCTAGTTGTGAAATCCTTGCATGTATGAAAAAGATGTGATTCATTACTACAAGAAAAGTATGTATGGTTTAATTGTGGTGGGTTTTTTTGGAAGACTGGTCTAGTTTCAGTTAAATTACCGATGCTGCTGCTTCTATAGGAGATAAATAAAATGGCCTGTCATTTTGTGTTACCCAGGAGAAAGCTGGGGACATGCTGCTACTGTGCGTTTAATCTTTCACTGGGACAAAAGTCAGAGGTAAGTGAAAGTGTAGGCCAGTAAGATACGTAGTAATACTGAGGAGTGTGACATTTCAGTCTTTTCCAACCAGCTCTAGTTGCCAAGCAGGCTTTTGAATTTGACTTTTGTCCTTGGTCTTCTATGACCCAGGCTATTGAGGCTTAAGAACCATCTAGTTCAACCCAAGATGGTGTCACTGAACTGTTCTGCTTCTCCTTTTTAATACGGTCAGCTTGCTGCAGTGCCATGCCTGATCAAAATAGCCTAATGGCAGTTCCTTCGACTCAAGAATTCAGGATCTGGTGGCTAGGTTTAAAGAAAAAAAAGTTACAGCTTGTCTCTGTCACAGGCTTGCGAGCTCTCCTGAAAATTCATTTTCACTGTATGTGCTTTGCAAGCAGGGAGTAGAATTTCTTTGCTGCAGTCTTTTAGGCCCCTGTCAGTATAAATCTGATGCCAAAGAAAGTGTTTCACCTGCGTATTAACTCACCAAGCCAGAACAGCGGCCCCTTAGCCTTGGTGGCAGCTGTTGGACCTTTCCACTTTAAAATGTGGCAGGATGGTTCTGAAAAACTGGACAGCTATGCAAATACTCAGCTGCAGTGAGCTGTAGAGGATTGGAAAGAGCTGCCTTATGATACGGAGTGGACCTATGGAAGATGATTTTGGAAGCCCAAAGGAGTGAAGATGACTTGTCTAAAAACAGTATAAAGTTCTGTCTGCTGCAGTGAGGTCTGCTTTGTTTCCTGGTTTTCTGTATTACAAACTCACTTCTATTTCCTGGACAGTTGCATTTGCCTTGCATGTAGTATCACAGTACTGCAACGTGAGACTTAAGAAGGCTTGGTTCAATTCCCTGATCTTCTGCAAACAACATACAAAAAGGCTACTGGAGCGTTGTAGTGCATAGTTTTGCTTGTTAAACTTCAAAGAGAAATGCTGTGACATTTTCTTATGGAATTTGGCTTTTCAAATTCTGAGTTTGAAGGCAGTGCAGAATGATTGCAGCTGTCTGTTTAATTTTGAATTAAATTAACACTGATCAGTTAACAGCCTTTATAAGGGAGAAGTTGCATCAACATGACGATTGCGAAATGAACAAAAGTTAATTTTGTGTATCAGAAGAGAAGAGCTTATTTTTCCTTCTGCAACAGAGCGAGGAAATACGGAGGTACAGGTTCCAGAAAGAAAGCCAAAGATAGGCAAATGTGTTTTATTTACTGTGCTAAATACACAGCTAATGTGGAGCAGGGCCTGCAGAAGCATAACAATTTAGATTACAACTGTATATCTGTAAAAAGCAGAAGTAGCTAGCTTCTGTTGCATTTGTACATAAGTTACCTGTACCTGATGATCCACAGTGGTTTTGTTGTTCTTGGTTTTATATTGGGTTATTGAGGTGCAAAGATGTCCATTAGAGAATCCATTTGCCTTTTTTATTATTACTATTTTACTGTGCTTTGACTAAATGTGATACCTGTCTCTTTGGTTCTCTCTACTACTGGAAATGTGTCAGAGCTTAATTACAAAGGTTCTCAGTACTGTGAGGAAAGATCCTGTTGAGTCAGAGGTATGCAGCAGCGCTCCAGCTGAGCGCTTGTAAAAGCACGGCTTCTACGGCTTCAGATTTAGGCTGTTTTGTAAAGTGTAACCCACCGCTTACATGTTCTGAGGAATTCCCTGCGTAGCTAATATGAAGCGGCAGCGTTCCTCAGGCTGTAATTACGTGCTCTCTAATAGAATGGCACCTCAGGGAGAGGGGAAAAAAAAAAAAATAATTAACAAGATCCTTGGTAGGCTGTCCTGGAACAGAGAGAACACTTTCTGAATTGGCTTTGCATAAGCGTGGTTTTGGGCAGGTGGGCATGGTGCAGACTAGCAGCCCTGGAACTGGTTGAAAAAATATCTTGCTGTTGAGGTGTTTTGCAATCTTCAGTCCATGTTACACAAGCACTTACTGAGCTAGGTGCTGCATAAGCAGAAATCAAGATACATTGCTTAGAATCTAAATGAAAAAAAATCAAAAAAAGTGTTAAAGGAGAAATACAAGAGAAATGATTTACTTGAGGTTAGGCTGTATGTCAGTGGCAAGGTCAGGCTCAGAAATAGAACATTTCGTTCTCATTCTTCATCTACTAGGTTATATTGACAGCCTTGTGAAATGCCTAGGAAAAAAACTCCCACAAAGTTTTTGAATTCTTGAGGGTATCTCCCAACCTTGAGAGGTGAAGCAACAAATGATTGCTTAATGGAGTAGGAAAGAACTGTGCTCAAAACATTTTGTTTGCATTTTAAGAAAGTGGCACTTGAAATTAATTCAGAATTAATATTGTTCCCCCCAAAAAAGTGATGAAATACTGTGATGAAGCAAGGCTAATTAGTCGTTCTTTGTTAGTGGGTCTGTATTGTGCTTGAGCTGACAGGTCACGCAGGGAGGGGATTTTGGCATCCACAATTTACATGACCTATATGAAAATACACGCATAAGAATTGCACTGGTCACCTACCTTATGACTGTGGAAAAACTTGGGTCATTTGGTTACCTGGAATTTTCTATTATTGTATCACTGATAATTATCTGTTTTCGTTTAACCAGGTTGGCAACGTTGTACAAATCACCGAGCCAGAAGGAGTCAACCATACCATATACCATTACAGTTAGTATTTCTTTGGGAATGGAGATACAGAAGTGTTAGATGTAAATAACTTTACAGATACAGACAAATCTGAGAATGCAGTTTGCTTTCTTAGTGTTGCCTTTCAGCTTCCTTCTGAAGGCAGCCAGTAATTCTGGGACATCTCCAGGTTAATGAATATTTTGCCCCTTTTTAGCAAAATGTTCTAGCATGTAACTACTCGTAAAACAGTTTGATTTCAAGAACAAATTTACAGGCAACATGTATCCATCTCTTCTTGTGCTGCTTAGTTTATCTGGCCTACGTGCGATTACGGAAGACAGTCCTGTGCTCCGAGCTTTCCTTTCGGGAGACCTCAGCAAGCCAGGCTGCTTTCTCTCTTGTCAGACTGTTTGTTTCCCTAGTGGCTCCTCTCTGCATCTGTTGCAGACTGAATGTATTTTTTTAGGACAAGGGTGAGCATCAAATATGGTATTCCAGAGCCCTTAGCAGTGCTTTATGCCATACATATTTCCACATCTCTGCTCTAAGGACATTGCCTGATATAACTTAGGTTGTACTTAGGGCTTTTGTAGTGTCCTACTGGTGACCTTATGACTAGCCATTACCTACAGATTCTCTTCTTCTGTCACTATTAAATGATGAGCTTCCAGCTGGAGTCCTTACTCAGCCCTAGGTAAATTCTGTGATTTTCTTTTGTGGAGTGCTTAGATGCTTATTAATGAGAATATATATTGTCTAAAGTGTTTATAGGTTAAAAAACAAGCACTGAACTCGTATCTTCAAATGTCAGATACATAGGTACATGCCATAACTATTTGCTGTGTGTCCTCATGGAAACACGTTGCCATAGCATTTCCTGCAGATTTTAATGCTGCCATAAAATGAGGTCTTCAAATTATTGAGCAGAAATCTGATTTTTTTTCCCACTTCTAAATATATTCACCTGGATAGATGAAATACCACATATATGTTATTTTATTTTAGTTCTGTAAAGACTGGAAGGGTAAATGGGAACACATCCTAAGGTTGTTTAGATCGTGTGAAGCGACTGTGCAGCCCTCTCTCTCCAGCTGCCAAACACGTGGATTTTATCTCAGTTTAATTGCCTCTTCAGCTTTATACATATTATAAAACAGCTATGCTCTCTTCGTCCATGTGAACGCACACTATCTTGAAATACAGTTGAGTGTGCATCCTAATCAAAGATTAGTTAAAACTTCAGATTATCCCTGTGGTTTTTTTCCCCTTAATCCTGTTGAGCTGCTTCAGCAGACGGTTTCTGTAAGTTAAAAAAAAAATGTATTATCCCTGTTTCTTTCATGAAAATCAGGTCTAATAGTAACTGTTTGCTGTTATTGTTTCCCATCTCAGCAGTTAAACTGGAAGATGTAAATATGTGTTCAGTGCTTCCAAATAATGGTCTAGCACATCTGTGTGTGCATACAGCTACAACCAGCATAGAAAAAAATATAAATTCAAGAAGCTCAGATCCTCCAACATGCTTAGGCTTACACGTGCTGTTAATTTCAATGCAAATTAGATAGCCAGTTTGTCAAAAGTACCAACATCTTCAGTGCCTGTATGCTGATGGAGAAGTATGTAACTTAGTGCCTGAGCTCTAGTTCCTTTTCAAGTGTTGGTCACCAGTCTGAGCACGTGTGGAAGCTGTGAAACACCTACCAAATTAAATAATATTTTTCACAGGCTGATAAAGATTCATTCTTAAGTGCAGAATAAGAAATGTAAATTGATTTAAGCACAAGGGAGTAAATAGGTGAATCAGATGAGCTAAATTTCCCAGGTAGTATGATCTGATTCTTTTATCATGAAAGACCGAGACCCAGAACCTGTATCCTGGGTAGGAATTGTTGGTATTTCCCTGAAATTTGGAGAGTCTGCCAGACTAACAATGAGAATACCTTTACCTTTCAAGTAATAACGCCATCTATCTTTGTCAGTCTTGATGCACTCTGTGGACTCCAGGAGACACTGAAGACCAACCCAAAATGACAGTAACAAGTCTAAGCTACGTCGGTCCACGTGGCCCTTTTTAAACCATAGTTCTGTTAGCCATGTTCTCTCCATATAAAGATGATTATCAGGCTTTGCATATGCATAAAAAATTCTTACTTTTTCACTGGAGAGAGGCTGTGTCTAGTATATACATGCCTTTAACTGAATGCAAAACATCCATACTAAGCAGCCTACTCCATCATGTTCTGGCCTTTATAGCCATTGGAATGCTTTTACAGAGAGTCTAGCATGCTGGATTAAGTGGATTCTTGGCTTTGATCCACCTTTGTGCCTAAGGGAAATGGCAAAGATTAGATGCAAGCAGCAGTGAAACACTAAACTTGAAGATTCCCCATTATGCTATTTAGAATAACACTTGAGTTGCTTAAAATAGAGGGACTGCACAAGTTCCGCCCTTGTGGCGCTCTAGCTGTTTGTTCCTTTAAAAAAATAGCAGACTGAGGTATTTAGAAATAGAAATATAGAGATGAGAGGTTTAAGCAAAACATTTTGATTGGTTTTGTCTTGGGTTAATCTTGGTGTGGGACACACCAGCATTTTATTTAAAAAAAAAAAAAGTCACATATTTAATAGTAATTCTAGCTGATTTTTCACACTGCACTAACCTGAAGTGCCAGCCTTCCTGAAACGCTCTCATGGCCTCCTTGTCTCTACCTGGGCATTTAGGATCCCCAAAACACTTTCTTTTTAACACTTTTTCCTGTCTTAAGTCTGTATTGCAGTGAGAGTCCTTCACCAAGCTGTCAGCAGGGCTCCCTACACAGCATTTGGAGATGGAAAGGCAGTTGCAGGCTTCACATAACATCTCAATGTTATGTGATAATTGATGACATTTAACTAACGAGTTTTTCCAGAATCTTTAATATTTTAAAATCTTTTAATATCATCAAACTGTGAGCTAATACAACAGAAAATACCAGTGTTACTAAGCAAATTAGATCACCTTAAGCTCCCTAGCAGCATCTAGTTTTCTAGTTTAGTTTTTGGCAGTTAAATGTTCTCAGCCCATCGTGTCCCATAAATCACTGTGCTGGGACAAACTCTGCAGTCTGGAAAGACTGATTCAGATACCCTGTTCTTAAAATGTCTCATCAATGTTTTCAGTTCCATTAAATAGATGCATGAAGCAAAAATACCCTAGGTCTTAGAGATTTTCAGTTTTGTTTCTGAAAATGGCTGAGGTGATTAATAATCCAGCAGTCATCTTGCTTCTGTGGGAGTTTGACTTGAATATGGGCTGAAGGATTTGGCTTTTAATTTAAATAAATAGACAGCATAAGTTAATTTACAGAGAAGCACTGCTTTGCAGTCATAGGGGTTATTAATGGTAAAATGAAAATGCTAGCCTCACTGGTGAAAAGAAAGTATCTTTAAAAAGTAAAACCAGGAGAGGCAGTTATTAGTCAGTATGTGTGCTGAAAACCTTTCAGTTCTGAGCTTAGCCTGGTCTATAAACATTCTGTAGCCACTCAGCTAAAATAAACGATAGCATCATGCCTTCCTTATTCTGATCTTCTGGGAACTAGTTACTCATGCTTTATATCCATAGAAGTGGTATCACATGATTTTACTTGCATATTACAGCCTCATGGCTTCCGAGATGTGCAGCCTCCAGCTGTCACCCAAAACACGGAAAGTACTGAAATGAACCCTCGCAAACGGCCACGGAGAGAAGAGGAAAAATAACAGTGGTTCAAAAGAGAGAATACAAAAAGGTGTGCTGCTTGAGAACAGCTGCATGGAGAACAGGCAACCAGAGGTAGCCTGAGAGACTCTTTAACTTAAATTCCTGCTTCTGGACATTATTTTAATGTTAAAACTACAATATGAAAATTTGTGTGGCAGAAAACTCCTTTGTGTATGGCATAATTTTATAATAAAATCTTTTTATATATATATAATAAAAGGTTTCTGCTTTTTTGAGATGGAGAATACAACTACTTTTACTCTGGGTTTAAAAAAAAAAAGGCAATGCAAGCATCTAGTGCAGTATGTTTAATGACACAGTTCTTGATCACTCATCTGTTTTTGTGTGCCTCTGAATTTTAACAAGGTTTCATGCAGCAATCTGCTCACATGCCTCAAACCAGGGCAAAAAGCTGTGGAGCTGCTGATAGATGCTCTAAGATAAATACATGCTTAAATGCTGTGCCAGATTGGGGCATTAGCCCTTACCTGCTGCAAAGTCCTTGATCAAGGGCAGTCAAAGCCCTGTTTTGAACTTCTCATTTATCTTGTAGTGGTAACAATAGAGACAAAAGACTAGATTTGAAGGACAAAAGCTTTAATCCATATGTTCCTATCTCGGTAAGTGAGAATGTTTACCATTGTTTGAGCCAAACTGCTGCCTAGCCCTTAGCTTCTCCTTTTACCAAAACATTCAGAATGAGAATTCTGCATGTGGAGTCTGTTTGGTTTGTGGCTTTCATTTAACAAAGAGGAGACCTGGGCTTCTTAGACACCAGCAATATATTAGCAGCTCCACACTCTAAACCAAATGAATGAGTGTCCGCTGAAAATACAGCAGGGATTTGTCCTTTTTTATTAACAGAGAACAAATTGATGAGATTACTGGAGGAGAAGAAAGGTACTACAGTGCAAAATAGTAATTACTTCAATTGTGAGAAGTGTTTGTTTGTACACATGCACACATACGACCCCTTTCTGGCACAGTTTGATAATGTTATAGCTGAGGAAACTCAGCCAGCAGACTAAATGGAAAATTCAAGTTGTGGGAGTCACTATCTTTAATTTTTAATTTAGCAACACTAAACTGCCTTTGCCTTAAAACAAAATTCAATGCTGAATCTGAGTCACAAAACCTCTCTATTTGAAAAGCTGCAAGGAAGTGGCAGTGATTTCTAGATCATTATAGTATTTAAATATAATTTACATAATAAAATATTAAAAGGAAAAGTAGTCAGTTGCCATACACCAAACTGGGCTCTATCAAAATTTAAAAACCATGAGTCAGGGAGAAGCTCTCAAGCAAGCATGACAGAGGAAGAGAGACGGCAGGATTAGTGACTCAGACAAACATTTCAATGCAGGAGACACAGGCAAACAAAAGGGTCCTACAGCATGTGATGTCAGCAAGCAAACGCTCCATTTGGGAATAATAACCTCCTCCGTAGCGCAGTGCAGGAGGGGGGAGCTAGCACAGTACACATGCTTACGTAGCCACAAGGCAAACCATCCATTAAGAATGTTGTGGCGATATTTTCAGAAGCGCTGCTGGTTACTAGTGATAGCTGCCATCTACCACGTTTGGTATTTATGGAAAAATCCATTCCTGTCAATTTATTGTCTTCTGATTTAATATCCTCAGCATGTCCTTCCGTGTGCATGGAGAGTAGGGATGTCTCCAATACGCTATTAATTTCAGCTGACTGTTCTGCTTTTTGTTTTGTTTGTAGTAGTGTACTGTCCAGAAGCCTGAGCTGAGATGCTCATCCTTTATACCAAGATAGGTCATTTTGTCTGAGTAAATGTTAGATCCTCAGTATTCTAGATATCATTATCAAAAACAAACAAACAAACCAGTAGTTACTGGTTAACAATGGAAGTTATACAACCTTTAAAAGAAATATTGGAAGCTGTCTATGCTGAAGTTTTGTGTGTGTGTGTATCTATCTATCTATCTATATATATATAATAAAAATCAGCTCTGCAGACCAGCACTAGAGAGAAGGATCTGTTGGCAGAGACAAAATTAGATTAAGTGAGCCAGATTTTGTTCTCATCTGCTGGAGACAAGGAAGCTGTGCTAGGCTTGGAACTGCATATAAAGAAATAATTCGACCACTGTTTCACCAATAAATTTTCCATGGCAAGCTGATATTTTCTTACATGTACCTAGACTTTTTTTGCATTTCAGAGCATCAGTGCGCAACAGTGAGTGGCAGAAGACAATTTTATGACTGCACAAAAAGTACAATTCTAACTAGCTGCTTCATAGCACTGAATCAAAAATAAAATAGGTTGTTTGGTTTGTTGCTCAAGTTCCACTTTTCTGAAAGGCAATGGCTTTCACTGTCAGGCTGAGTTTAATATTATTCAATTTTGTGGGACTGACATTTACTTGTGGTGTAGGAACCTCCCCTGTCACCACAACAAGAACACGGTATCCACCACAAGGCTTGGCAGCGAGAACACTGTGGTTAGGATGGGCTGCTTCTCAAGCCTAGAATCCTACTTTGAAACTCTTCAGTTTGGAAAGGGAAAATAACAATTTATTTCTTCCTGATTTTATGTGTTCTGTGCCTTTTCCATTATGAAACACTGAGAAACCAACTAACTTCCAAGTAGAATAAGATTAAGAAAACCCAGAGGAAATAGCTTAACAGAAGGAAAGAAGGTGTAGCCAAGGTTCGAGTTATGCGGTCAGTCTTGTGTTAAAGTCAATTACCAACTGGTTGGCTAATGCGGAAGGAGGCTCAGCTGCTAACCTGGATGTCAAATGCAGTGGTCAGAAAAAAATACTTAAAATGTAACATCTATTTTTCTGTTGAATTTCAGTTACTTTGGGGGGAAGAGGGGGAACTAATTTTAGAATGAGATTTTTTCTAAGGCATTTCATGGATTATTGACAAAGGTGAAATCCTTACTGCCTGCTTTTTTAATTCCATCCTTTTTTTCTGAACAAAAAATATATGTAAGTTAGAAGGACTAGTCACTATGTTCCAGCTTCTCAGAAGTAATTGTCTCATGATCAGAATCATAATTATTTAGAAAGGCACATTAAGCTATATTATGCTGTTTTAACATGTATTCATTTTATATGAAATATGTTTATGTTACAAAGTACGGTTTGATGCTTTCTTGTCCTACGACTGAGTACCATGAGGGAAATTAAATAAACAGAGCACATACGTTGCGGTATCACAAACGTTACAAAAGAATAGATAAGGGAAATAATACTTCTTACAGAACGAGAAGTTAACCCGCGGTTGCCAACCATTCCAAGTGCAGCCACCCTGCTGTAGGGGAATGCGAGCCACCGGCTGCTGAATTTGGCAGTGTCATAGGGCTGCCAAGCAGCCTGCCCAGTCCTCCTCTGCACCAGTCCTCTCCGCGACTGGGAACCAGTGCCAGCTGCTACCTGCTCCTGGGCTTCCCCTCTCCCTGGCTCCCAAAGCTACTCGATGTCTTGTGGCTCCCAGCCATAGAGTGGTTTTGGATGATTAGGGTCAGGAAAGTTGGCTTCCCTTAGCTAGTGGAAGATTTCTGCATTGATGCTCTACACTGAAGAATGAAATCACCAGGAACTGGCCAACTTCCCAGTTCCGAATTTCACCCACAAATGCACCCACTGTTAAACTGTGAGCTACCACCTCGCTTCCTACCAGCAAGCAATATCCATACAGTATGACCAAACTATTTATTAGAGATATTAAGCTCTACACAGTTGTAACTAAGCCTATAGAAATAATAAAAGGTATTAAAAGCAATAGTTCAATCACTATATAAGCAGTAAAAAGATTATATGCTGAAAAGATACATCAAAAAGTATGTATTTTACTGAAGTCATTCTTCAAGAATGATAGCTAATACTGTTCATTTTTCACAAAAATTTCTTGTCACTTTAAATGGAACTAAAGAGGCATCAGGATACATACATACATATGTATATGTAAACAGACTTAATTTTCAAATAATGGAAAGGGAGAATGTTTAAAATACCTAGTAATATATATAGGAATATAAAAAGGAAACTGTGGATCTTAATAACTCGTTCTAAGTGGATGTCAATGTTTTTTTTCACAGTTTCCAGGCACGTTGTTTGAATATTTGCTTGGTTTGGTATCTCACATTACATTATTTTGGACTTTTAAATTTACAACACGTACCCTTCCAATACTCTGATTTATTTAGTGTGAACTACTGCACTTTTAGCAAACATAGTTACAACTACTCTCACTTAGTGATTCTTTTTTATTATATAAGTAGATAAAAATGTTTTAGAGCATGAAAATTGCCCTTACAAAGTAAGAGATTGTCAACATGAGATTTTAACATAATGTCACATCTCTTTTCACTACAGAGGCTTACTACACATTTGACTACAAGCATTATGGAAGACATTACATAAATGTTTCTCTTTATAGTAATTCATTCATTATTTTGTATAATTAACACAAATTTCTATGGCTAAAGCACAGAATTAGAGACTGTTCAAAGGAAGTTAGCATCAGCTGCACACACATTTTAGAGTCTGTGAATCCTACTGTTCTATTTTATCTGTTTTATCTATTATAACACCCAGAGTCTGGACACAACAGCAATTGGTTGCTGGTTCTTACCAAGTGATTGATTTCCCCCTTCTTTGATAAACAGACATTTTTAAGGAGATGACTAAAATTCAAGGTCTTGTGACTGGAGCAGGATATCACAGAATCAGGAATCTAATCTACAGTAAGATGTCAAACAAGTCATTTAAAGTAAATTTGTGGAAGAACCAATATATATATATATTTTTTATATCCCACTAGGCACCTGCCTTAACAAGTCTGGCTTAAACTTTTTCACTTTAGGAGGAACTTCACCCCCATCCTGAAAGGGCAAAACACACACACAACGTTAAATCCCTAGAAAAGAGTATAAATGTGATTTAAGCGGTGTACAGTGTTTTTATTGCCTCTTCTGAACAAAAGTGAGCTTCAGGCTTAGGAATTCCAGTAGTGCTAGACTCGCATAGTACGGTGCTGTTGGACTTCAGCCTCGGATGAAATGTGTTACAAAAATGGAAAGAACAGAGCAATGGCCTGGCGCAGCAACACTTCCAGCAAACTCTGTTGCTTACTGATATCAGGTCTGTGCCCCTCAGCTCTGTTTAGCAGTAAAAGGAAAACGATAATGAAGAGTGACTGATAGCTGAAGTGGATCAACCTTAACGAGTTATTGGGCTCTGGTGTGCTCCTGCCTGCAGGATGATCTCATGATTTGACAACTTCCAGACCACATTACTAAGTGTTATGTGGTCAGCTGTGTTTTGCTGAGGCAATCCCACGAGCACTCATCTACAGGAACACTTCAGTCAAAGATTTTATGACGTAACAAACGTCGCCTTTGTTAATGGGAAACACGGTATGCTGTGCTAGATCTGCTCTGAGTGTTCCAGACCTGTTAAGTCATTTTGAAGGGCTCAGCTTCTTGTTTGCTCTTTTTTTCCACATACTTTTCTCCAAGAGATTTCCAAATCCAACTAAATGGGCATGGGCTAATATCCTGTTGCTCACAATTGCTGTTCAGAGAAATCCCTTTCCTAAACAGGGGGCTGAATGGAAGACTGAAAATGGAATTTTCCTTTTGAATGGGACTGGAAATTTCCATGACAGCTGGAAGTGGGATTCAGGCCTGAAATCCTGTGTTTTGCAATTGAGTGAGGGTATTTCAGAATAATCTATGAATATGAAACTTAAAAAGCTGTCTTGGCCTCAAAAACCACGAGAGAGAGAGGGAGGGAAAGAGACCGTGATTCTTAGGAACATCTTAAGAGTAATTATTATGGCAAAGAAGCCTGTGTAACTGTGGTGATAGAAGTTGCTCTGCTTTTTAAAACTGCAGTTGAACAAAGTCTGAACCTTAAGAAAATTAATTGGAACTTGATGCAGCTCGTAAACAAGAGCCTTCACACTTTATTCCTTTAAAATCCTCACTGTCCTTACCCTTAACTAATTGAAATTATTTTAGTGAAGTTGAACCATAATTGTATCATTGAGTTTTAAGAGCTATAACAAGAACACAGACATACATTCACATTCACAAGGTGACCAATATTGATGATATGAATACATACAATTTTAATCTCTTTCAACAGCACAAGTATCATTTAATGTATTACCCCATATACAACATTGCATGAAATTCAGCAGGAGAATTGCTTTCAAAATGAGAACAGCCAAAGGCTTGAAAATACATGCTTTTCTGGTGGTTTCACCTGGTCAGGAAAACAGAATACAGCTTCAAAAATTACTTCTGGTTTACTGCAAAAGCCCTACATTTTAAAGAGACTGCCTCAGAAAGCAATTTTTTTCCATTAAGTTTTCCTGTTATGCTTTTGTATAGTATCAGAACACATAACATAGGTGTATTACTGTCAAGCGCTTTTTAGTGACTCTACATGTCTTCTACTTGTCAGTGTACAGGAATTACTTCCAAAGGTTACAAAAAATTAAAAAGCACTTCTTCTTGCACTCCATACTATTCAGGTCACCTCCCCAAGGCCTGCTCAAATCCTGCTTGTTTCTCATCAGCAAAATGAGAAAGAGGAAGACACATTTTCAAGGCTGAAATAAATCAGATTCCTTCTAACACGGGAGTGTAAAACCTTCCTAAAACCACAACATGCTGAAGCCAAAAAGGATAGAAACACCCGTGTTTCCTTCTGAGGTCAGGTGCAAGTCTTACCCTCCATTTGGCAATATGTAGTAAATCAATGATTTCAGGCTCCAAACTTTATGAATTGTGAACTTCTTCCATTCACCAAACCTCAGCACATAGGAACCATTCATACTGCTGCTACCCAGGAATCCAGAGTGCACTGAGGCAGTCTAAATTTAGCTTCCAGAGTTACCAAACACTAAAAACATTTTATAATAGTACCAAACGCACCTCTCATAGATTAGCGCTTACTTGATAATACATCGCATTTAGAGCTTCCTTTTCTGGGCAGCAGCAAGTAGCAGCGTGGCTACCTTCTGCGGTAATTGCCCACCCCGCTGTCTCCACACAGTGAAGTGATAGCAGGTTCCTGGCTGCCCAGCTTAGCCATACCACCCACAGTCACCATATGTTCCCCACTGCAGGTTAATAAGAATGGTTTTTCACCTTCCCTCCCAGAAACAAATGTCAACATGGCTTAGGGCCATAAGCTCTTTATTTAATATCGAAGCAAAACAATACTAACTTGACCGTAGTGCCAAAACTTGACAAAGTATCCTGAGTGCAAAGTTCTACTCTATTTCATTTTAATTAGTGTCCTCTGAGATTAGACAAATGACGAAAAGCACATGGGGACTGACAAGATGAATCAAGGACATCTGGTAATTTTAACATTTTGACATGAAGCAGAGTAGGTATTACTCTCAGATACTCTTATACGCTGTTTGAAACAACTCAGAAACACACAATTAACAAAAAAAAAATAAGAAAAAGATTATCTAAATGCTTTTTAAATCTTTTCTTGGACAGCTTAATTGCTTTTTGTCAAACAAGATGAAGCAGATCATACATCTCGTTGCACTGGCTGTTACTTCGACGAGATTGTTGTAATCAGGATTTTTAGAACTGAGTCCATGCTACACTAAGATTATCTAGATTATAGTTTCTCAGGGACTCCAACTACCTGAATTACTAATAAAAAAACAACTAATCATGAACTTAGCACTGTTTTTTGGATACTTGCAGTGATAGGCATTCTCTCGAGGCTTGTGACTCACGGATGATGCAGTACAGACAAACCTAAAATAATAAAAAAAAAGCAATGATGTCATCAGCTGCTACTGCTGGCTACCTCTTCACAGAGACCTGCAATCATTTTTACCTGACATTAAGTGAACAGATGTTAGATTGAAAACCTATGGCTGGTATACCGAAAAAAATACACTTGGAGATATTATTTTGGGAGAAACTATGTGGTTTTCTATCGCTTTAATAGCTTTTGGCAGCGAAAGGCTAAAACCAGCCGTGACAATCACCGCTTTCACTCTGGCGGCCTTTACATATTCACAGGATTGCAACACGATCAGTCAATGCAGTTGCCGGAAATACTCTAAAATTAGTTTGGCTCCCAGCTAACCATCCAGCGAGCAGAAGGCAGGTTTACAGCAGCACCTGACACGCTGAGGTAATTACCACAGCGCGGGGAACAACAGGTTCCAGAAAGCTTTTGTCCTTACTCCAATCCGTCACCATCTGAACACTTTCCGCAGGTGAGGCTCGGCCGTTTGTGGAGGCCCGGTGCCATTAAGCGTCCCATTCCTCGCCGCGTATCCGCGCTGCTTTAAATACGTGACCCTGACCCCATGGCTGGTATTTCTCCACCTGAGCGCCCTGCAAACAGCGTTCGGGTAGCGATGTACCACGCCATCCCGAACGCCTTCCACAAACGAAACGCGACGTATGCGTAACGCGAGCCAAAATTCCCTTCACAAACGAAATGTATTTATCGGCAGCGGGACGTGAGCTGCCTCCCTCACGTAATTTGCAGGGGGGGGGGAACCCCTCAGGCGGTGACCCCGCACCTCACGGCCCTGGGAGCCCGCCCGCAGGATCCTGTCAGGAGCCCCCGCGTCTGCCCGCCCCCGCCCGCCGCGGCGCCGCGCCCGCTCCCCCCCCCCCCCCCCCCCGCCAACCGGCGGCGTGCGCGTCCCCGTTGTCGGGAGCGCGCGCGGGCGCGCAGGCGGGCGGGAGGCGGGAGGCGGGCAGGGAGCTCTCTGCGGGCGCAGTGCTGATCCGCCGCCGGGCGGCCGGGAATGCGAAGCGATGGCCGCGGGCGGCTCGGGCAGTAACAGCGGCGGCGGAGGAGGCGCGGAGGAGAAGAGCTACCGCCGCTTCCTCGAGCTGTTCTTGGGAGAGTTCCGCGGGCCCTTCGGGGCAGAGCCGGCGGCGCCGGTGCCTTCCCCCCCCACGCCGCCTCCCGCTGCCGACGCCGCGGCCGCCGAGGAGCCCGGGGCCGAGGGAGAGGAGGCGGCGGCGGCGGCGGCGGGCGCCGAGGCAGAGGCAGAGGAAGGAGACGCCGGCGACCCTCAGGCGGCCGCCCCGCCGCAGCCGCCTCCCCCGCCGCTGCCCCCGCTGCCCCGGCCGCTCTCGGAGTACATCACGGAGGAGGAGGTGGAGGGCGAGTGCCTGGACCTCTGCTTGCAGCAGCTGTACAAGTAGTGAGTGTGCGAGGGCTGAGGGGAGCTGCCCCTGTGGGGCTGGGGGGGGACAACGGGGGAGCCGGCCCCGTGAGGGGCTAGGCGGGATCCGGCCCCATGAGGGGCTGAGGGGGTAAGGGGGGGGGTCTGACTCCATGTGGGGCTGAGGGAGACCCGGTCCCCTGTGGGGATGAGGGGGGAACGGGGGGGATCCGGCCTCATGAGGGGCTGAGGGGGATCCGGGCCCCTCTGAGGATGAGGGGCCCCGGGGGGCCCCGACCCCGTGAGGGGCTGAGGGGGCTCCGACCCCGTGAGGGGCTGAGGGGGCTCCGGCCCCTGAGGGAGCTGAGGGGGAGACCGTGTGGTGCTGAGGGGATCCCGCCCGCGTGTGGGGCCGTGGAGCCCCCCCGCCCTCTTGCTGAGGGAGCCCGTGCTGAGGGGGGAGCGAGGGCAGGTGCCCCCCGTTTGGGGCTCCCTTCACAGCGCCTCGCCCGGGACGAGGAGCCGGGGGCACCGGTCTGGAGAGCAGCTTGTCTTTTTCTGGGGACACACACACACGTCTCACGGTGCCAAAGCAGGAGGGGGGTGCCCCTGGTTGATTGTTCCGAGGCTCGAAATGTTCCCTGCGTGAGGGTGTGTAAATGGGGAAGCCTCTGCCAAGAAAGAAGGAAGGGGAGAACAAGGGGAAGGGAAAGAGAGGCAGTCCCTCCCTTCCTCCCCCCAAAAACCCCACATCAAGAGAACCACACCGTGCATTTACGGATCGGGAGAAAGGAAAAGAAAGCCTTAGGAGAAAGCTGTCCCCGATCCTGGGGCTGTTTCTGTCGTCAGCGGGGGGAAAGCCAGCTCGCTCTGTTCTGTGCACAGGCAGTTTCCAGATCTGTGCTTTCTAAAGGCTGGTGCATAAAGAGGAAACAGATGGGAGCTATTCCCAGTGCGAAAAGTCTGTGGACTGAAACCTAAAGATGAGTTACCAGGGCTTTGTATTGTGCTCAGCGTTGGCTTTGAAGGCTGGAAATAGAAATGGTTGTTCGTGGCGTTTCTTTAGGAGCCTTTTTAAACTGATGCCACAGGAGGAGACAAATGAACCTGTGAAAATATGCACAGCGCACCGGGGAGCTTTCTGCCATCGAGCTGATAATTGTAATGGGAGGTGTTACTCGGTCACAAGAAATAAATAGAGAAAGAATCGGGTTTTACAACTGCATGGTCTGCTTCTGTTCCATTCTGACCTGCCTCCTGCGTTTGTGGGCGATGGGGACAGCAGCACAATGATAGCTGCGGAGGACAAAGCTTTCCTATCCATGCACACACGCTCACCCCGCCACCTTTGCAAAGTCTTTCTCTTGAATACAGCAGGGAATGCATAGGATGTGACAGAGAAAAGAGTGGCACATCCCTTCCACATATTTAGAATGTGTTTTTTTTTTTTTTTTTTTTTTTTAAAAAAAAAAAACAAACAACAGACTTCTGATAAAGTTTTAGGTATAGAACAGATTATTTTGAAGTATTATTTAAGATACATCTATTAAATGATTTTAAAATTGTGTGTGTTTGTGCATGTGTTATCCCTCTGTGTCCCCATACCCCAGGACAGGCAGATTTAGGTTCCCTAGTTTCTGAGTTCCTTGTTCCTGGATGAAATTATTAAGCAAAGACCTTTTGAGAGGATTCCCTACACAGGGATAGCTCTTGCCAGTATTTATTTTCGTGCAGCCTTTGTATGAATCTTTTGATGGTTGCTGAATGAAGTGTGTTGGCTTTGTTTAAAGTGAAGTCGATGCAGGCTTCCTCCTGTAGGCACCTACGTTAGGAAGCAAAAGGCAGCATCTGCCCCAAAATAAAGGGAGCAGGGGATCGTTTGGGAAAAGTTGTTTTCCAAAGGCTTAAATAACTTACTTGTAATGTTTAGAAAATGCATTTTCAATAGTAAACTAATGTATTTTAACTGGAGATTGGTAGACGTTGATTTGTGTACAGCTAGCTAAGATAATGTAATTCTTCAGAGCATTTTAAATATTGCAAGCCACATCTAACACAGGGAGCTCAACTGAAGTAGCTGCTTCTTGTGTGGTGATGGAACTCAAGGTAAGTGCAAGCATGCAGATGTGGTTTCCAGGTGAACTATTGTATTGTAGTGTCCTCACCTGTCGCCAACAAAACTGCCAAAAGGTTATTCTGCTGACAAAAGTAAACGACTTCCTCATTTACAGCGAGGGCTTTGAATAGATGATTACAGAGATGAGAAACTACATGCATACAAGTAAAACTTCTGTGCCCGGTGGCTGTGACAGTGTTAAAAAAAAAATAGTGCACATAAAGTCATGGAACAGGGAATGTTTTGTTGGTATGTTATTAGCAGGAAGGGCTGTATTGTGAAGGCATGCTTTCTGTAACTGTAACTATACATTAGTCTAATGACTGGTTTGCATTATATGTAGAATGAGGATAAATCCTCATTCTGTGAAAAATCCAACAGCTGTTTCTCAGCTATTTTGAGCACTCTACTTTAGTTCTTTTTGAGAGAAGTAAGACCATTTCAGAAATGGGAACATATTGCCAATCATGAAAAAAAAAGTAATAGTTTTATGCTGCTGTACAGATCAGTATAAGAAGAGTTTCTATTTATGAGATTTTCCTGCTCTTTTCCAAAAGACTCATATCCCCCTTAGAGATTTCCAGTTCCTGGTTCCTTTCTGGAGACAGCATATGCTTGGAAAATTAGATTAATGTAATCTTTGTATCTGTCTAAATGCCACAAAATGTGTACCGTGTGCTTTCTTCGTGATCCTCAGCAGCAGGAAAATGATTAATAGGAGCAGTGTTAGATGAAGAGAATAACCAAAAAGAGAATAACTCCAGAGGAATGGTATTGGGACATTGGGTGACGATAGCTTGAAAGTTTATTTTGTGATTATCTTCTCTAACATTCTAATCAAGAGAAAGCTGTATAATTCAAACAGTTGCAATGCAGCAGCAAATACAGTAAGTACTTAATCCTGCATCTGTTAAATGAGACCCCATGGCTTGCTCCCACCGAGTCAGGAGCAGGCATCATTTCTGACATACATTAAAGGAAGAAGGTACTAACTTGTACTACCTTGAGGCAGCCAAGCTGTACATCATAATCTTTTCTATTCCTATTCCTACTGATACTTTATTAAAAGTAATGTATTTAAAAGCTGGTTCTTGACAAGACATCTGAAAAACTAATCAATAAAGTTGTGGTTGCTAAGAGAGGACGGGGCCGGGCCGAGTTAAACAGTGCGCCCTCAGAAGCTGTGTCACTAGGAGGAACAAATGTATCTTGCTGTTAGATTTCTTCCTGAACAGATGACATAATCTGAAAAATCCAATGGTATGTTTTTCTGCATGTCTTACTCTTTTTTCCACCCTTCTCTCTCTCTCTCCCTCTCATTTTTCCTCCCCTCCTTTTATCCCCAGGCTTTTCCGGCAATTAATAGAGTGTCTGTCATTTGTAGGTTCAGGTCTGCTTCTAGTGGTTTTTGGTGCTCTAGTATTTTGCTTTCAAACATTAATTCAAAGCCATCTTTCATGAACTTAGAAAGCAGACCTATTTCTCCAGTGTTCAAATTTGCAAAAGATTCTGAGTTAGAAAAAATCTTAATGTTACATCAACTTCATTGCTTAACTAAAGTGCTGATGACCAAGTGCTTATTCTGAGGACTGTAAAAATCTTGCTCAGACTTGGGACATGAAAAGAAAAACTTGCAAGCATTGATTGCCCTTTTAGAGCTCTTTGTAGAGTACTGTGCAACATTCCCAGAATATCATAGATCCCAGGACTAAAATCTGTAAGGCTTCAAGCGAGATTTTAAAAATTAATCCTCTCTATTATATTTCAAAGAGAGGAAATGTTTTGAAGGTTTAAGTATTCTGTACAGTCTTGCTATGAAAAGTCAAGAAAAGCAATGTGGACTCAGCCTTTTACATTAGGATTACATAAAATATGGAGAGTAAATGAGTGTTTTTCCCCCTCTTTAATCTTGCAATTTTAAGTTAATCTTGCAATCTTAAGTTAAGATATTTAAGAATATCTTCTCCCTTTAAAAAGCAGATAGTTGTTTTTAACTTTATTTCTTGACCATGTTGTATGAAAGCTAGCATTGTTGTCAATATGTGTAAACTGAAATTCGTATGTTATGCTAGGTTGCTTTTTAAAACTTCACTTTAAATAGGCTGTGATGTTTTACTCTTTTATAATTTGCGTCTTATCACCTGTTCTATTGATTGCAATGTAAAAGCCATTATAGGAAATATAATCACACTACTTGCTGTCTCTAATGTTTATCGCAGAGGCCAACAAAGAAGGAACACCATCCTTTTTAAGATGGTACTTGTTTAATCTTTTGTGCAGAGTTACAATGGAAATAAAGATGGTGATGTTGGCCCGTGTTCACAATAAACAACTGAAGCAGACTTTGGTTGCACCTCTTTTGGGGAATTTCATGGTGCCTGGCGAGGAGGTTTGGCAAAGCAGGACCCTTGGATTTCCCACCCATGGCTGTGCTGGCTGTCTGCTTCCACGCCTGAGCTTGCTCCTGGGTGGCAGCAGAACGGCGTGGTAGCCTTGGGCTGGTGGCATCTGCTGCAGCCCTGCTGAGATCAGGAATCTCTTCCCGAGTGCAGTTGTTGAACCAAGCACCCAGCGTGGGGTTGTGGGTGGTAGCAGCAAGCACCCAGCTCTGCCATGAGGGTCTGTGGGGGTGCCCAGCTGGTCCAATATCCCCAGACCCGAG
Source organism: Oxyura jamaicensis (assembly GCF_011077185.1). Taxonomy (NCBI): domain Eukaryota; kingdom Metazoa; phylum Chordata; class Aves; order Anseriformes; family Anatidae; genus Oxyura; species Oxyura jamaicensis. Next base: position 8,151,630 of record NC_048911.1, read on the forward strand.
GATGTTGGTCCTAGAACTGCCCATGCTTCTCAGTGAGAGATTCTACGTAATGTAGTAGAAGTGTACGTGGAAAGTTAAGAGAAACTAGTGTTGTTGCTAATGGCTTAGGGCTCTCTAAACAATGCTCCTATGAAATTTAATCCACGTGCTGGGTGATGGTGAAGTCCTGACTTTCAGAGGTGGGAATATTTCATGCACCTTAGACTAGAAATCGTGATAATCTACAAATAGCTGATATTTGGTGATAATCACTTTCAAAACCCAACTAATGGTCTACGCAGCAAGAGATTCTTTAAGTTGCTTTCCAGGCAACTTCAGTTCATGCTCCCACGCGTTTGGAAATACTGAATCAAATCAGATATTTTGATGTTCTTTCTAAAAAAAGTGTACGAGCTAAAACGAGCTATTTAAATTGCAGATTTACATTTTATAATGGTTAACATACATGGTGACATTTCAAAACTTCTTACTAATTTATGATTAAAGGATGCTGAGTTTTACAAGTGCAATGGTGATTATGCTTGGAAGTTGCTTTATATAACCATTCTTGAACAGCCTACGGGACTATATTCATGCCAGTGCTTTTATTTCAATGAAAGTTTCTAGTAGTACAACAAACTAAGGGGAGTTAATTCTGCCAGGAGCCCATTCACCCCAAGATTTTTCTGACCCCAAAGCAATGTGCTTGGATCCTCCTGCTCCTAGTGAAGCTGTTCACTTCTGCACAGGTATTGACTGAGTAATTAGACCTGTGTTAACGAGTTCTTTTCTTGGACCTTATGTAACCCCAGTTGAAACTAGTCTGGCTTATCAAGAAGGGATGTGCATAATAAACTCTATTTGCAATATGTCATTTTTCATTTATAAGGTACTCAAAAGCCTTTGACTAACTAAAATCTTTGGACCATCTTGTGAAACGACTTCTGCCTGACTTTTGGAGGTGACGAGCGTGTTAGGCTTCGTTTCTTTCTAGGGTTTGTTGAGTGATTCTGCACAAAGCACCCTGCACAGAATAGTTTAGCTCTTAAAATTCCTCCCTGTAATTCCCTGCTGCAATGACAGCATTTCTCCACCTATACTTTGCAGAGATGATGGTCTATTCAGCTGTGGCTCTTCCCATAGAACATTTTAAAAAATATTTTTCTTGATGTTGAAATTTTAGTTGGCTTTACCCTATATTAATAGAAGTTTCAATGTCTTGACTGCTCTGTCACTGGAATATGTTCTCATTCCTTTTTTGTTGTCTTGCTAAATTGCTTACATGATCACATTAAGAGCAAAAGCAACGGGGCATGTAGTGCACGTAATGAGAGTTCTTTTTGTTCCTATATTTGATGCCACTGAAACAATCTCAGGCTGTTCTGCATTGTATTCTTCCTTGGTGTTGTTTTTGTGCAGCGGTTTGTGTTTTCTCCTCATAAGCATTCTCACCAACCAGGAAGGATATGTGAGAAACGAGATGAAATGGAATTAATGCTTTAAAACATTAGATGTTCTTTGAACCATGCTGCAAGGCTGTCTTATGCAACGCAATGCAACCATGATTACGTAACGCATATGGTTATAAAAATAAATGTGTCCCGGACAACGCGTGTCCGTGACATGTCCGTAGCCTGTGACATGCCACGAGACTGTAAACGGTCACTGCTGAGCGTCGGCAGGTTGAGCCTCGTCTCTGAGTCAGCTGAAATCAACCGCTAACCAAATATTTGAGATTTTTGTTGTTATAATATATTTAGCGATTAGATGAAATGAATGCAGATTGTAGGCTTGTTTTACGGAAACATTTCTGCTGTGCCTTTGTACTTCATTAGGGAGAACAACATCACCCACGTCTAATAAGGCATTTTATAAAGAAGTAATCATGAGTCTCATAAATTAGAACTGCAAGGGAAATAGGTGCCCTTGGGTACTTCAATAATTAATACAGAAGTTAAACGAGTTAACTAGATTGCAGGATTACCTCAGTTTATGTTTGTATTGGAACGAAAACAGCGAAAGGCAACTAATGATTGAGTAACTGAGCCAGCATTTTCAGCTCTAGTACTGCTCACCAGGTCTGGATCCTGCACACGATCAGCTGAAAAGTTTTATGTTGGTTGTGGTAGAGCAGGATTGAAAAGTTGACTGCTAAGCTTTGATCATGGGAGAAATGTACTTGGATGCAGGCAAGTCTGAATTGCGAAACATTTGCGCTTTCTTGTAGCTGGAATTACAATAAAAGGAATATTGGATTAATTGGGTAAAATTGTGGGTAGCTTCTTGAAGTTCATTTTCTCAGAGGATATGATTTTTAAGTTATGTTTGCTGATCTTTATGATCCTGTAAGGCCCGTTAAGCCTTTTTTTTTTTTTTTTTAGTTTTTTTTGTTCTTCACTTACAATAAAGAATTTGAGCACTTTCTCTCATTTCTGAATATAATTTTTTTATATGCTCTGTACTTCCATCCTGATGTAACTAAAAATAGAAGCAGTGTATAAAAATAGGACTTGGCATTTTAACTTCTTGGCACTGTTTCTAGGGCTGTTCCTTTCACCTCAGGCTATGACCTTCTTACGGAGGTTCAAAAATCTGAAATGAATGTGGTAAGTTATTTCTCATTAGTGTTATGAAAAAATCCACTCCATGCATTATATTTATTAGCTTTTAAAATAATTCATTTATTTTCAATCCTAACTTGAAATTATAGAGGGCCCAACCCCACACCCTGTAGCTGAGAATTTAGCAAGTAGTTATGCTTTGCTTGTTCTATTTCTCGGCAGGGAACATGTTCTGTAACAAAAATTTCTTTTTCCATGTGTACCAACTTCACGTACAACAAACTTCTGCTCAATTAGCCATTGCTTGTGTTTTTTTATTTTTTATTTTTAATTAGATGATACTGCTGCTAAATCTCACAGTAGGAATTGTATTTTTAAGCAAAGTATTTGGTTTATCAATTTATAACAGATCACCTGAAAACTGGGGGTTTTCAGGTTTCTCTGTTCTTTTTGAACCTGTGAGCCCAGCTGAGGCAACGTGGCCCAGGCACAAAGTACCTAAAATTCCCACCTGCATAAAAAATAGGATTTTGTATAAAACCAATCATACACACTTAAATATACAGCATGATATATATTTTAAACTAAACTTTACTTGTAGGTAGTGTTGTTCTGTTTAAGTTGTCGAATGCTGGTGTTTGAGGCAAGTATGACTGAACCCCAGTGTTTATATATCGAGGTCCCTATCTCAAAAGATGTTATGCTCTCAGATGTCTTGGTGCCGCTTTCTTTTTAGCAGCTGTGTAACACCCTGTGTGTGGGTACCAAGCAGTCAGAAGCTGAATGTTGCTCGTGGTTTGGGGGAACTCGGTCATTCACCGAGCAGATGGGTTTTCTGCTTGCCGAACACAGCTGCCTTGGGCTGTTCTTGGTTCTGCTTTCTCACTGCAGTGGGTGTGCTCCACTGAGAATAAGGGCTGTATCTCTTATCAGATGAATTTGATCTCTCCTCCTGACATTCCCCAAAAGTTGACTCAGCTTTTCCAAGGAAACAAATTGATCCTGTCCTTAACATTCAAATGGGAGTTGTTGGTGAAAGTGCCCACAGCAGACATGAGCACTGATGTAGATGCTGGACTGAACTAAGGTTAGTCCACGTTAACTTCAGATAAACATCTGTTATAAGGGATAACTTAACAGAGATCCTGGATTTTAAAAATTTGACACGTAGAACTGATTGCAAAGTGTTGCTCGTACATATGATTCCTCTGTGATGGCAAATACTAATGACTATTATTAGTTCTGATGTGCCCAAAAAGGATGAGTTTTGAGATACATTCCTGCCTTAGAAAACTAAAAGAAAGTGGGATATACCATTTATTTGCAACATCTTTCTTTCCTCAGGTCTCTCAGAACAGGTTTGTGCTCTTCCCCAGACCAAATACTTCACATTATTGCTGTTATTATTATTGTGAGCTCTTCTGGCCTTTAACTTTTTACCTTAGTGGTAACAACCATGCAAAATTCATGAAAAGAATCACCTTCCAGCTAACCCGAGGGTTTGACTTATCACCATGTAACACTTGTGCAATTCCCATCACAATCAGCGGAGAAAGGAAGATGTGGTTTCCAGGAGGGTTTGGCGGGGACGATAGGCTCAGGCTGCTTGGCTGGAGCAGGAAACTGCGCCTACATTAAGTAACGTGAGCATCTTCCCCAGTGCATTGCTCAGTTGAGAATGAATTTTAAGTGCTTTGAACTTTCCTCATTGGCGTTAACCTTTTTCAGCGTGACTGATTATGAATGACCCAAATGATTAGATAGAATACTTAAAAACTTCCTAATTACATTGTACACTAATTTTAGAATAGCATTTTTGGGTATTAGGTGCTTTTGGTGTAGCATCTCACAAAATGGAGTTGGTGCAATTCACACTCGCCTTGTCTTTGTAAATGCTTCTGATGTTTGTGACATGGAATCCTTCCTAAATGTTTGAGGCAAGCCTCAAAGTTCTAAATCTAGCTCTGGGGATTAAAGAAAATATAGTTTCTCCTTTGAAATTACAGAATATCCTAAAGCATTTCCCCCTTAAATATTCCAAACTCTCCCTATGTCTTGGGAGGTGAGAGAAGAAAGGTGCGTCAACAGGGAGAGCGAACAGGCATTTTTAATTGTGTGAATCGTGTACATAGGATACAACAACTCTGAAAAACAGTTCTTAATTTCATCCTAACTAATTGAAAATTTAATGCAGAAAGCAGTGGACTTTAAATAACTTGATTAAATTTGTTTGTAAAAGATGTTCTATTTGTATTAATTTTATATTACATTTTTTAAAATACAAAACATCATTTACTTATTAATGCAAAATTTGTTTTGTTATATTGAAAGCTGTTCAGTTCAACTTACTGTCCTTTGAAAATTGAAGTAACGCAATTTCTGTTTCCATGCTCCATCTGTGTCTTGACAAAAGAGTAATAAAGATGAAGGTGGTAACAGCCCAAGAAATGTTATGGTGAGGCACAGGTACGTGTGTATATATTTCTTTTCCTTGTCCATATTTCTAAACTCTCCTAGATACCAGATTTTGATCAGTCCATTGATGAACAAAAATTACCTCGCCAAACAAAGGTTTGGAATAAGAAGGGAGTGAAAAGCTGGCTCTTATTCTCGCCCTCTTTATTGTGGAGCGGAACAAAACATTAAATCTGGAAATTAACACCTTGGGGGGGGGAAAATTTCTGTTTTTAATTCTGAGAAAATTGCCATCTGAATTAGAGATAACAAAAAACATCTGTTGAGGAAGTACAGAAAGAAAAAAGAAAGCACTTTGAGGAAGTCTGTTTTATATTTGTGAAGATATGAAAAGCAGCTAGTCGGGTAGCGTGAAATAATAAAACAGAAAGAGGAAGAAAGAATTAACTAGTATCACCACCTGAGCGACCCACCCCTGGGGCTTCCATTCATTTCTTAGAGACTCATTGTCAGTCAGCGAAATGGACCTGCAAAATAGAGGAAACTCATCAAAGGTCTGTTTTTTCCCTGGTTTGTTGTGGCAGACTCCCTGAAAAGAAACCAGACTCAGAAAGCTGCTTTTGCACTGCTGTATTTATGCTTGCTTTGACTTCACTGCGAGATATTAGGGCTGTGCCACTACCTTAACTGCTAAGTTAGGGAAAGATCTGGTACTGCCTTATGCTCTTGTTCTCAAGATGAGAGATGCTTTGCAGGGAGCTGGTTCAGGCTTCACTCGAACTTTTTTGGGCAGGACTGAAAAGCAATTCAGCGGCCTCCTTTCAGTGCTGAAAAGGGGCCATTCCGTTTTGCCTGTGGCCATCTAGCACATAGAAAAGAAAATGTTCAGAGGTGTTAAATCAGGGGGCGGGAAAAAAATTAAGGGCTGCTTCAGTGTGGGAGTAAAACCCAAAATTTCTGTGGGCTGAAAAAAAAAAAAAATTAGGTTTGTTAAAATTAACAAGGAAATAGCATAAGATCATAAACTATTTTAAATACTATGTGCCAGCAGAATGTTTTCCTCATTTTCCAATATGCTCACTACTGCAAAAAAATAAAAATACCGTAGCTTCATGTTATTCTGGTAGCCTCGTGGTGTGTTCTATAATGGGATCCTGTGGGATTCTGCAATGATAGGCATCCGAAGGTTGTATCAGTACTTACAGGAGAATAAAGATTCGGAGCATTTGCTAGAAAAAAAGATTGCTGCAAAATAGATCTTGCAAGGATAGTCAAGAAAACTGGCTAAATCAGGTATTTTTCTAGAAGCAGTACCATAGAATTCTATCGAGCTAAAGTGCCCATCTAGGCTCTTGAAAGACATTCAACAGGATCTTGTATTTACTTTTCTTAGCTGCTCATTTTTGATGACCAAACAATGCTATCCATGGAGCAGGAGGGGCTGCACGTTGCAAGTCTCAGTTAGAGCAAGGTTAAGTGACACGAGAAAAACTGTTACGGGGAGACGTCTGAAATAGCTACCCTTGTAGTAACACTAGCGGCAGCAGTAAGCATGGAAAGTCTGAGGAAAGTGCCAAGCTAGACGATGCGTATGGAGGTTAATTCACGTTTTCTGCATGTCAACAGCTTGCAAGTTATGCCAAAGGAAGTTTGGGCTAAGTAAAAAGGCACAGGATATGACCCTCAAAAAATTGCTAGGTTTTAATCCAAGAATAAACTAACACTTCCTGTAGTTCCATCGACTCTTACGTTTCGGAACTGCATCAATTAATTTACCACGTATTCCTTTGGAGAAGGATTTGTTTTACTTTTCCATTCTATGAATAAGGAAGGATAAATACATAAAACAGGACGGGAAGTTGGAAAAAAATATATAGTTTAAGAAAAAAGAGCAAATCGGCCTTCATTTTAAAGTAAATGTTTAAAAAAATTCCTCCCCAAATCCTTTTCCTTCCGAATCTTTTCTCCCTACCCTCTGCCCCCTTCAAAAAAAGCTTAATGTCTCTCTATAAACAAGACCTATAGTGAAGAAGCATGTCTCTAAGCGTTAAGAGTTAGATTCTGCTATTTATTTGTAGCATAAATATAAACTTAAGTTACTGCCATATATTAATGATGTGTGAGAAGCAGTGAAGAAATGGGAGAAGGTGGTAGAAGGTTCTGCACAACTCAGAATTCAGGATGATTTCTCCAAAAGGTGAAAAGCACAGTTTTTGAGTTTAACACAAGGAACATGTTGGCAAATGGTTGAAAACCTGGTGGTAGAACCTGTAACAGAGGAAATCTAAATGGGGTTGTTTTCCAAACACCCATAGAGGCTGCCAATTAACACTTTGAGAGTAGAGAGACAGATTGAGAGAATCTAATAGACACTCTGTCAAATGGAAGTAATTAAAAAAGGAGTTGTGAGAGGGATGAGACCACCTGAAACATCAGACCAGCTAAAATACTATTAAAAGAAACTGCGAGCTCGCTCACTTCTTCAGTCAGTTACCTAACTTCATATCTAATGGGCTGTGTTTAAACATCTGAGTAAAGTGTTGATTGAACCTAATAGCCTGATCAGTTCCATTTAAAGTCGGATAGCTGGAATCGATGAAAACTAAAGGACTGGTGTCCCTTTTCCCTCACCAAGGTGAAAAACTGTATATTCTTCTTCATTCCTTGGTGAAAACTGTATGTTCTTGGGGAACCATGTGCACTTATTTATCCAGTCATTGTCAAAAGTAGCTGTAGTACAACAGCTTTAAGATTGTTATAATGGATTTACAGGACTGTAATTTTTCTGAGGTTTCACAGTCCTTTTTTTTTTTTTTTAATCAGTATTGAATATTTCTTTCATGACGAAGGAAGTCTGGCAAGGTAAATAGACAGGCCAAATGGTTTTGTTTAACTAATGTTTCTGTATTCAAATCAGATATAGATGTTTTTATACTTCCAGGAACAGTTTGAAAAGATAAATCTATCATTCTCTAATGTTATTTTACTATTTTTTAAATGGGAAATAAGAATTTATTGTTGTCTAGAAGTCTCATAAAAACCAGAAGTACATTGACATAGCAAAGCTGCTTAAGAAGCTGGTGTTAATGAACTCCGGTTGCTGCTTGGTAGTGATTTTGAGGAGGTCAATGTACTTAGTTTCAAAAGTCAAAGACTGTAACTGATCAACTAGTTCCAGCCACTGAAATACATCAATTTGGATGGAATTGGCAATTAGTAGATTTGTTCTTTCTCATATGTAAGAGATCTGGTACTCTGCTTGCTGCTAGCAGAATTTGTGTGGAGTGCTATGGTCACCGAATACCAAAATACGGAACCTGCAGCTGTAATAAATATCCTCGTGACTCCCCAAGTTCCAGGTTCCAGCCTACATGCTTGGATACCTTGTGAAAGAGCTTTCCACAAGGCAGTGCTCCACGGATTCATTGTTTTTTCATCCTCCTGGATCTGAATAGAGTTTACACGTCAGTTGTGTGAATGCAGTTAGTTGTAGGAGGATGAGGTCACTCTCTGTATTTGCTTGCAAAAGTTAATTATTCATTTGTAGCAACTGTAATCAAAGAAAAACAATATGTGTAAGATAAAGCAATGCATTTCTAAAACAGCACTGGTAGATACAGGGTGATTGATTTTACTCTACCTTTACTGCTCCTTTCTGCACATAGTTATAAAACCATTACAGTGCTATCCATGAAAACACCAGAGAGTACTAGTGCTAGTATGAGTAGAAAATACAGGCTGCTATTTTCACTTACTGCAAGGGTAAGCGACACGGTAAAGACATTTTACAGTGAGGTGTCTAAAATCGCTACCCTTATCGTAACACTGGTGGGAACAACAAACTAAGAAAGTTTCTGAAAAATGGCACCATAGACAGAGCCCTTTAGGAAGTGTTACCCTTGATATCATGCTTGAAAATATCTTGTAGATGTTTTTCTCTCTGCAAACTATTGGCCCAGTCGTGGAGTTCAATTAAAAACAAAATAAGAAAGCGCCAAACACAAATACACAGCCTAGATCCTGTGTAAGGCAGTCAAGATAGTAAACAAGCCTGTCCATGCTCACTGGTAAGATAAAATTAGATTCCTTTGGTTAAAGATAACACGCTCCACGTTCGTAAGCAGATTGAAAAATACAGAATCAGTTAATTGATGTGTTAGCATACAGAATGAGGCAAGCAGGCAAATTCTGATAAAGGGTAAAACTTCCCTCTAGGTCACATTTCAGAGGATGCAGTCTGAGCATAAGTAAACTTCACATGCTCTCAGTTGATTCATATCATTGGGTATAGAAGAGGGAGTGAAGAGCCAGAGGTGATTTCTCAGCCAGGAGTTAGACCTTAACACCCTCAGGGAATACGCTGCTCACAAGGAGGTCTACGAGGCACTTTATTGGAAGTCTGTTCATATATAAATACAGCTATACGGTGATAATACACAATTCAAAGCTGGTTTGACTGCACTTGACTTTAAACCAGTTCCCAGTTTTCCCCAGGTTTGACTGCGCTCTTAAACTTTGCCAGATTTGCTCCTGTGATAACGCGCTGGGCTGCCACGTCCCTCCTCCCGAAAAATACCCAAACTTGAAGGAACAAATCTGGATCATAAATAATCCTAAATAGCCACACGGAATACAAATGCTTCCCATCAGTTCTGTCTCTATTTGTATGAGTAAGTTTCATTCAAGCCCTATGGATCACAATTAAGATTAGAAATTAGAAATTGGCTTTCATTAGCTCAAGTCAGTGCAGGAGGTTGTACTCGCATTCTGTTGGCCAACTTGACAATCAGGTTCAGTTAGAATCCAAAAGTGCAGCAGCAGAACTATATCCCAGTATCTTAATGTGACAGCTAGCAAGGGAATTACTTTTTGAAGCAGAAGAAGGGGAACTGGAAACACTGAGGGGGTGGATGCAGACAGATATGACAAGATTCTAAGAACCTGGGATTCCTGACGGCGTAGGCCTTCAGAGACCACCCACTGAGCTTTGGCAGGTAATAATCTAGGAAATTATAATGCATTTATTTTAAATGAAGCTGTTGAGATGTTTGATCTGAGATCTTCATTACACATACAGCAATGCATTTGCTGCTAGAGCTCTGTTCTTCTACCAAATGATGTTGAAGATAGGAAGAGATTTCAGAATGGCTTTGTAATGGTGTAGCAACCCAGTTATGTGAGTAAAAGTATGACCAAATTCTGCAGAAGCTTACATCATGATGCTCGTATAAAAGAGTTCAGCCAACTCGATCTGCTGTTACTGAGTGGCACTGGCAGGTATCCTCGTGCTCCGCATGTGTGTGCCTACATGGATGATTATCATAAAAATCTGGCATGCAGAAGAATCATTGCAACTAAAGATCTAGGTCTTAATCTGCCCCCCAACTGTAATGTTTCTACAGAAACTGCTTTCAGAGGAGTAACTCTATGCCAGCGATGGAAATTATTGCTTGTTTGTAAACTCTCAGAGCGTTTGCACTGTACTGTGCAGCCTCATTCCTTTGTCACAAAGCCACCAGATTTTTGTTTTACAGCTAACCGGATTAACAATTCTGGCTAGACCTCCTTGCTATTACAAAAGCATTCCATCTTCTCCCCCTCCCTGCCCCACCATGCCTGACCTCTTCTTTTGGGTCAGGAATGTAAAGCAGCACGCATGTAACTGGGGAAGGGAAAGGAATGTATTTGTTGGTGCAAGGGAGTTCAGCCTCTGCTGGGGCACATGGCAATGTACATAGGGAGGGTCATAGCATAAGATTTAGTAGCCTTGTAAAGGAATTTGTGTCAGACCGTAGCTCCGATAGGACTTATCAAAGAGTCCTTGCTACTTATCTATCTTTGGCAGAGGACTCTAACTCCATTTAACTGTCAGGCCACCTATAATCCTTCCAAGTCTGGAATGGTTGATAGAGTGCCAACTATCTCGGGTTATGTATTGTCAGAAAGGGTAAGATCTGTGATTGTAGTATCAAAGCAGGCAAATGTGGCTTTTTAATCAAATAATGTCGAGCTTTTAATATAGCATAGCATAAGGCCACATTTACTTTAATTTTTCCATTTGGTAACATGAGTCATTTCAGTACTGTATTGGAGATAAGATTGAGAGATAAAGACTTTTAGGATTACAGCTACCTCTCTACAGGTAGGTATCACAGACACAAAATAGCAATTTTGTAGTTATTCTTGCATGATGGAAGCCTTAATATACACACTGCTGAAATGTTCTGGCCTTTTAGTACCTTTGTGGTATGAAACTGGTATTAAAATACACTGGAGATGGGGCGATGTTACAGCATTTGGCAATGAAAAAGAAACATAAAATAGAACAAAACAACCTAGTGCTGAATGGTGTCATCTGTAAGTAGGCTATCTTAATTCTAACTCTCCATAAATCAGCATCTGTCTGCTTGCTATTTTATTTCTTAAAATATATACACACAGATATGTGCCCATGCTCTGTAAAGAAATACATTTCAATTTAGGGCTGATAGAAACTGCTCTTTCTGTCTTGAAGCTGACGTCCTCTGTTATTTATCAGAACAAGTTATGCCAATTGCGCTACCAGTTTTTCTTATGGCATCTTCCAGTGCAAACAATTATTGTGGAAAAATGGGTTAGCACAGGGGTTCTTGGGTTTCTGGTTGCTGTTGCCCTGCCACCCCTCACCCCCAGTCAGCACTCATCTCAAAACTGCGTGCTGCTGGCAGTTCTGCTGGTGACTTAGGTGGTCAGGGCAGGCGTGTATGAAGAACCAGACCAATGCCACCAGCTCGTGTCATCTCAGTTCCTTACCGAATGAGTAGGCAGGTGGTCATCACTTTCAGCTCTCTGGATACAGCTGTCACTGATTTCTGACAGTCTTACTGAGGAGAATACAGCAATTGATGTCCTTACCTGTCCGTAAGATGAGTGTTAAGGACTTTTAAAGCAGGTGGATAATTCTGCTCCCTTACCCACAACAAACAAACAAACTTGTGAAATTGTTTTTCTTCACCCATAACAAAGTCCTTGTGTAAATAGTTCATGCAAGCCTACATTTTTCTTCATTTCCTTTTCAAGTCAAGTATAGTAAAAGTGAAATCTAGTAAAATAAATGTTGATAGATGGAATTTATTCATCAAGCCAAGCTAATGAGGCATCATAAATGTATTTTTGAATGTGTAAAATCCGTTGGGGCTAATTGCTACAGTTGGAAAAAAAGATGCTGTGTGTTCTCAATTCACTTGTCTTTGAGTCAGGAACTAGCTGAGCGAGTCACTGTTGATTCAGATTCTTTCAACCTGCAATGGTGCAAATAGATTCTTTTTCTGAATTCTCCGGAGAAGAAATGTGACAAAGCAAGCTTTTTTGTTTTTCTGCGTTTGTCCCCAAAGATGCAACAAAAAGGTGGAATTGGATCCAGAATTTCAAGAAGCAAAATAGATTAGCATTCCATTTCTTTCAGCTGACAGGCCTTGCTTGCAGGATCTTGGCTGAAAGTACTTTTGTGACTCATCCGTGTCCTTGCTTCATTTACCCATGATAGCCACAGAACTGAATTCTCTTAAGAAGAAAAAGCAAAAGGTTACTTACCCGTGTGTATTATACACAATATTGATAATGAAATTGTGGTCTTGATCAATGCATGTTGTGCAAGTCTGCAGGTGGTGATTAGAAAATGTCTGCCGTTGTTTAGCAATGTTTGTCATAACACGGGGAATTACAAAAGCAGTCGGTAGGCTGGAGTTCCTTTCATGTGGGCTGCTCATTTGCATCTTAACAAGATACTTCCTAATTAGTCCAAGAAATGCAGGTCAAAAAAAATGGTCAAAATGTGGTCATTTTGCTTCTGTGTGTTGCTGTTCATATCCAGGATGCTTAAGGTTGAGTGAGCCAATATGGGCTCTCTATCAATTATAAATATTGTGCAGAGAGAAGCAAATTAACCTTTGTGTGCAAAAACATCTCACAGCAGCGCATATGTATTAAATCAGTGAAAGGTTTGTTACTCATCCCGGTATCTTGCTGTGATTTGCAAAGTTCAAGAGAATAATATTTTAACACTCTATTCCTTTGGGTATGATGATCATCTTAGTTAAAACTTCCTGAAAATTGAAATGTTACTGGTAAGGTCATTGTTTTTTATGCTTAAAAATTGAAAGAAGAACATGATGCATTTGTAATGGAAAAGAGCATTGCTATGGAAAATGTCAGCATAAATTGTTCCTCTCGTGTATACATAGGTTCTGATGTCAAAGGTAAATGTTCTGCTATTAAGTGCCTTGGAATTTCTTCAGCTGCAGCAAATGCTCTCAGACCCAGCTATCGTCTTCAGAGTATCAGCTTGTGTGACTTGGTGCTGAGTTATGAGAAAGTGACACTGACATTTATTGTGGGCAGGAGAGCCAGGAGCAAAACCAGCACAAGTGGCAACATCCTGACTTGCCAGAGAAAAATTAATTTCTGTCCTTCTTTCTTCATTCAGGTTTTAAATTACCATTGTCTTGGGAAAGGTGTGCAGGTATCCTTCTAGCACAGGCATAGTAAGAACAAATCGGTGCAATACATGGAAACAGAAGGTGAAGGTTCTTAGACTGGGTTGTAAGGCACTGCAGTTGATTGTCTGTTGTAAGCAAAGACTCAAAAATACATTTCAGTATTTTGAATCCAGTTTTCCTTTGATGGCGTGAGATATGTGCATGACACTGTGATATCTCCTCTGTAACTGTGCCGAGTTACTGGTGCTGTGACTGCACAGCTTTGGCCTTGCCACCGTAAGCAGGCTGCACTCCGTACCATTGTCCTGACTGGAGAAAGCCTCCAGCGTCCCCTTGCAGTGCCGTGGCTCAGTGTCACGAGAGCTGCAGCCAGCAAACACTGAACCACGGCTTGAGCTGCCAGCACGGGACCGGAGGCCCTGCTTTGGTGCAGTTCTGCTCCGCCGGGTCCAGCCACAGCCCACGCGATGTGACTGATGGGTCAGACAACGTGCAGATACAACCAGCAGGTCATGTGAAGTGAGTACAGAGGGAACCTACATCTCAGGGCACGTTGTAAGAGTGCAGTAGGGAAGCAAAGGCAATCTTGTGTGAAGCCTGTATATCATATTTCCCTGCTATCTTGCCTAAACACAGGTTGCTTGTAGCCTGGATGAAGTTTGGATGAAAATGCAAGGGACAGTATGTAAAGTACCCCAGGCTCCTTTTTGTGCTTATTTTGACAGTTCAAAATGAAGACTGTTAATGATACTTTTTTTTAAAAAAAAAAAAAAAATAATAATAATAATAATAAAAGATTTAATAAGCTCTTAAAATGTTCTCAGGACTTATATAAATGCCTATCTGTAGTTCAATAGGGGTAACTTTGACTACTTTAGATGTAACATGTGGATTATTAAATATACATTGGTTGTTGAGTGTTGCAGAGTCTTAAGCATGTGACCTTGAAAACAACACTACCTGTTGGGAGAACTATAAACTAATACAGAAATCCCCCCGAATATCTACACGTATATAGCATTGTTCACAATTGTCTTAAAAATATGCAGGGGGGAGGTTGTTGACTAGCAAAATGTTTTGGGAGAAAGTTTGAGGGTTGGATTTTTAATACGGAGCTGTGCAAGAGCGTACAGCATATCCTCTAGATTTCTTCCACAAGTGCATCCAAATGTTTTTGTTAAAAATATGACCTTTTAATTGTCCCTCAAAGAGCAGCAACTGTTCTTTCTTCGATTAGTCTTATTACCCTTTTCCATACCTTTTCTTGTTCTTCTCTCTCTGTGTGTGTATTGGGAGGGGGAAGGAGGGAGATTGGGGCTGAGGCCCAAATCAGAGGCAGCATTCACGTTGATGGCACTCTCAGTGTTTATGAAGTTGTGTAATCCTGTTCCTGTTTCTACTGATTACTACCACTCTATTTGCTTTCTTTCACGTTAGTGAAGAGTAAGCTGGCATTTTAGTAGAACTATTCATTATAACCTACGAGGTGTTTCTCCCGAGTGGTAATAGGCAGTTCAGAGCCCACTGTTTTGTGTGTGAAGTTGGGATGGATATTTTCCCGTGTGCATCCTTTTGCATTTGTCTAAGTATAAATTTGGCTGTCACTTCGTCATCATCATCTAGTATCATGGCACTGTTGCATCTAACGTTATTCTATCCTGAATAAATATTATATTAAGATATGTCATTTAGGAGAAGGTATGTATTGCACTGTTTAACTTTCAGAAGCTTAGCAGATCAAAATAGCGAAAATAAATTGCTCCCCTGTTAAGTACAGGAGAACGCCCATGAATTTTAACAACTGGCCTCGATTATCCTTCCTGCTGTGGTGCTTTCATTCAGATAAGCCTGCAGCAAAGCACTTGGCCTAAAGATGTTTCTGTGCTGTGGTCTCTCCATGGAAACAGTCTTAAACCATAGAAAACAATTCAATTTCAGGAAAGCAGAATCTCCTTCCCAGTTGGCTCCTAAAATAACTTACTTCAGCCTTACACGTGCTGACTGCAAGTTAACTAGGCAAGGGCTGCAGGATGGTGTTAGAACCGTTTTAAGGAGAAAGCCAGGGACATCGCTAGGGCTGCCATTCTGCTTGTCCTTCAGCTGCTAGTGCTGTCTTAAAGAATGATCTGTTTGTTCGCCACGGCACTTTCATGTTGCAGCCCTTTTGAAAGCTGAGGATTATCAGCTTTACTAAACGTGCATTGTGGAATCCTGCAGTTAACAGTTTGCTTTTTTTTTTTCCTGACCAAATGTAGAAATTACAGTTAAAGTTAAATTTTCAAGCTCTTGGTAGCTGTAGGCCTGGTTAATGTGACCCTTGTTTGCATTTCCCTATTCTCTACAGACAAAAATATTTTTTTCTGAAAGGTAAAAGAAAGAGAATCACCAGTTTGTTTTAGTCATGATTATCCTGAATATGGAGCCAAGCAGATGCCTTTAATAGCTATTAAAATTAAGTGTGCATTATAAGTTCCTTTGGAACTAAATACTGGTTCATTTTACATCCTTTTTTCCTTCAAGGTTCCCTCAGAGTAAATTTTTTCTTGGAAGATGATCATATGTAAGAGAACCCAATTATTCTGACCATATGTCAGGGCTGCTCAGCAAATTATATTTTGTAAATACGACAGCTTGATCGGAAAAGTATCAAAGTCATTCCTGGTTTAGTGATTTTAAGGAGTGATTACAGTTGTGAACAAATTAGATATTTTCCTGATACGCTGATGTCATACAAAAAAAAACCACTATTCACAGGACTGGGAGCTGGGACAAAGAGATAAGTCAGGACTTTCCTGAATGAACGCCAGATCCTTTGTGAACAGGCTGAAATGCTGCTAGCGAAATGACTAGATGATGTTGATTCCTTATCACCCAGAGAAATAGCAAATGCTCTACCATTGTTCCAGTCATGTTGCCATGACATGACCTCCTTTGGGCAAATTACGCTCTCCTTTCACAATCAAAATTGCTTTTTTCTTAATTTTCAAGGCTCCACCTTATTTTTCCCTCCCTGTTTATGGCCAGCTCCCCGCAGGCTGTTGCCTTCTGCAGCAATCACTCTGTTCACCTTTCAGACCCTCTGTGCCCATAATATTTCCTCTCTTCGTGAATGATACTGTTTTCCTCTCGCCCTTCAGCTCTTTCCTCAAGATTAATGTTTCTGTCCTCCTTCTAATGCTGACTCATTCCTGATCTCTTAACTGACTTCTCCCACAAGCTGTAATATGTCAACCTATGAAAATAATTTACTTGTTGGAGAGGATGACCAAAAAATATACAGATAATTAAAAGAACGTCTTACAGTTTTCCTTACTGCTCTGTGTCTGTCAGTTGTCCTCCCCACAAAGTTTAAGGATTTACCCTATTTTTGTCTGTATAATTGCAAGTATCTGGTCATGGGCCTACAGAACTGAGGCAGATGCCAAATTTCTATTTTCTTAGAGGTGATTTCACTTTGGTCAGAGGCTGTTCAGTTACTTTCCTTCCTCATAATTCTGTGCATTTTTCTAGTGGTTTTTCATCCATGAGTTTTCAAACCCATCATTCGTCTCCCTGACTACCCCTGCTCACATACATTAAGTTTCTTCTTGAGTTATTTCTTAGCATGGGAAAAAATGGGATTCCACAACTGATTGATTTACCAAAGAAAGCATATATAAAAACTAGGCACGAGCCTGGGCTCTCTTGATTTCCCATTCCTGCCATAAAAACGTCCTCCTCTGCCAAGCTATGGCATGGCAAATAAAACTCCAGAGGGTTTCCTGGTTTTGGTTACATAATTTTCAGCATTTTGGTATTGCAGGAATATTTTTTCTCTCACTCTGAGATAATTAGAACCTCTCAGGAATTAAATCATTCTGCTTCCTGTTTTTCTTCCTCAACTGCTTCCTTGTTACCCAACTTTACTTAGCTACTTGAGAGCGCTAGGTAAATCTGGAAGCTCTTGTTGTCAGCCTGAAGTGTGGAATATGAATGAGGGACGATAGGTTTGTGAATAAGGGTAGATGTTGTGTGCTTTGGTTCTGCCGTACCGATACAGTCCCGGTTCCCACGTTGGATGCAGGGCTGCAGCTGATGCTGTGTGGACGTTGACTTGCTCTGAGCAGTGTCCTGTCCACAGGAGCTGCATGGCAGGAGACGGGACTGCGGGATGAGGAACATGATTTATCTTCACATACCAGGTTTCCTCAGTGGTTAGCAGCTGAGAGGCCAAAAACTTTCTCCTGACCATAACGGTAATAATGGAAGGCAGATGCTAAAATACTTGATCTCTGGCAGTTACTGTGGCTGCTACCGCCGCCTGGAAGGAGAGATTTCAAGTCTGCAGCAGAAGGATAAGCAGGAGACAGCTGCAGCTGCAAGGAGCCTGAGAGTGTGTCTGACTTGAGGCACCCGGACGTCTTGCTGCATCTCTGCACTGGCCTGTGAATAGGCCGCTGAGGAGGTAAGAGGCAACCTGTCCAGCTGGAGCTGCCCTTTGAATTAGTATTTCATTTTCCAGGACTGTCAGGCCAGTGCTTTTCACATGCCCTAAAATTTAAAACAAAATTGGAAGTATTTCAGAATTGTGAGTATACACAGCTTAATCTGTTTAATTGCTGTCTGACAATATGAAATCAGTTCTGAATGTATACCATTCAGTAAAATAATAATTACCATAGCAACACACACTACATCTGAAACATAGCTCATCCCTACAAAAGCCCAGAAACAGAAAGCCTGAACTCTTCACGCAGCTCTAAGAGCAATTAGTGAGGTTTCTTCCCTTTTTTCAAATCACTGTATTTGAAAGAGGCCAACAGATGTCGAAAGGTAAACAACAATCAAACGTTGTTTCTGTGCTTCATCCTTAATTAGGCATAAATCAGTATATTGCATCTCTTATGGCAGAGATTGTATCTGATTTTTGTGCACCAAAGATAAAAGCGCAGCAGAGGCAGGAAGTCAGCGGGGGTATCGTGTTGGTGCTTCAAAAGTCCTACTTGTGCTCGGCCCAAAGAGAAAGACATTCTGAGGCTGCTTCCCCCGGGGTTCTCTGCTGCAATTCCCCTTCCCCTGGCTCAGAACCAGCAGTAAAGCTCTCCAGCAGGCAGCCACCACCAGGCCTGGTGCAGGGACTTCAGCTGTGCATTAGAATTTTAATCTTGTTCTTAAAATATCACGGGTCCAACAGAGATGTCACAATACTTCATAGTGGCACTTCCATGGTCAGGGGTGTACGGGGACCTGGTTTTGTGTGTGTGTTGCTTGTGAGTACTGGAAAAGTACGAGGTGGCTGGCTGGGGGTGTGCTCACAAAACGAGGTGAAATGCTTTATTTTGAAAAATCACCCAAGTTTTCCTCTACCTGGATTTTTTTTCCACCAGAAAGTTGTATTAGATCTTGATAAGATCCGTGCTTCTACTTCTAAATTTTACTTCTGCAAAGAGCATTGAAGTTAGACCGGTATTTGGAGTTAAGAGGTATGTGCAAGGGCATGGAATGAGCACACCAAAGTAAAACCTAGTAACTTAGTACAGTCCAGTCACTTTCTCTGACTGCAGCAGTAACATCTGTATGAACATCACTTGATTTTGTTTATGCACGTTCATGTGTAAATGCATGAAGGGCTCAGTGTTTTTATTAAAAAATAACTTCAGTGTCAGCGCAGTTCAGATGCCTGAGTTCGGAGTTCTTTGGCACAAAATGATTTAAAAATCCTGTTTGGAAAGGAAAATTTCCCGTTAAGAGGAGTAAAAGGTAGCAGTGGTCTTAGATGCTTAGTTTCTTCCCTTCTGTAGTTTAAAATGACAGAAGCAAGGATGAGCAGACCTTGCCCTGCAGGGAGCAAAAAGCTACAGAGCTGCTTGACTGATAGATGACTTACACTAAAAGGGGTTCTCTTTCCAGAATGAATTTAGAGATCGCTGGGTCCATAATATGAAGCCCGTGTCCTATTGTCCTTGGCTTTATTTATTTATTTACCTGTTTATTGCGAGGAGGAGAAGCTATTTTCAAAGATGAGCTTATTTACAAAAATGCTTAGTGAACGTGAAGCTGCTTTCCTGCTCATTATTCCATCAGCAGCAGAGTTGTTCAATAAGTGCTGTCAGGTTATTTGACCAAAAATACCTTTTACAGCTATTGAGGATTCACTTGCAATCTTTCTCTGAAATATTTAGGAGCAATGAAAAAGCAGCTATCATAGCCTCTTATTCTTAATTTATATAAGTTTTGTAATAGATCTTCAAGTAAAAAATCTGGTTCCTCCTTTCTGGCATGGTGGGAAGGTGCTTTAGATTGGATTCCAAGATTTTTGCATTCACTGCCATTCTGTAGAAGAAAGTGACAATTTTGTCTGCTGGTCGGTAAAGGATCCATCATCAATTATTTTCCCATTTTCATTGAGAAGTTCCATGATATGTGACCAATGTAGATTATCCAGGTACATAAGGGCGTTATATCAGTAGCACAGCTGATTTTTATCATTTCATTAAGAAATTAAATCCAAATCTGGCTATCAACTGTCTATGTACAATTATTTACCATTATTTGTTGGTGTAACTTTGGACTGTGTCAGAAAGCATTTAAATTTATTATTATTTTAATTTGAAAAAAACTATAGACTATGAGATATAAATCTTGTATAATATAAATAATATCTTTTATAATATCTTTTAAAGCAGTCTAACCAATTTTAGTAAGTATTTTATGTTCAGAGAAGGGAATTATTTGGCTACCTGCTCAACAAATATGAAATACGAGTACAAATGTGGGAGAGAAAAAAAAAAAAAGCATTTTTTATCCAGATAAATGCAGGATTATGTCCTTTTTCAGCAATCTGTTGATTGTTTAAAACAAGCATCTGAAGTTACTGCATTTTCAGCAATCAAGGTTTTTTTTTTTTTTGTGCATGGAAAATACCAGTTTGATAACCCTGCCTGATTTTTGTTCCTTGCCCTATTTATTAGTTTGTTACGGTGGATTTCCAATTTTTATCTGTGTTTCCGTGGGGAAAAAATTGTAGCTTTCAGTTGCTTAGTTCCACAGCAGCAACAAAATCATTTGGAAGGACTTTTTCCAGGAAGCAAGAACGTGTTTATATTTGCAGCTTAAATTGCTTCTTTATTCACTTTCCTTTTTCCTAGCCTTTGTTGTCTGTGTTTCCATAACAACAGAAAAACTCCTTCTTTAGTAACTTAGGATTTTTCAGCAAAATACTCGGTTTGTTTTCCCTCTCTTTGCTCTTTTTTTTTTGGATTGATATCGAAATGGGTACGAATTGGAACCCACAGTGGGAAGAATGGTTCTCTTTTCTCTCATAGAGCATTAGTAAGGTATTCATGGGTCAGGATTGCTTCTGACTTGCTGTAATCAAATTTGTTTTGTTTTTCTGGGGAACATGCCTGTGATCTTCACATTTTCCACAGTTTTTTCTTATTATGCTGCAGACATACATCATAGCAACTCAGTCCTCACCCGGATAGCACTGAGAAGAGCTCGCCAGCACCTCTCCGAGCTTTGGCAGGAGGTCGTGGCTTCAAAAAGCCGTGGTAGGCTTCACAACACTCCGCACATTAAGTCGTATTCTTACCAGCCAGATTGGCCCGACCTTGGTTAGCAGTGGCAAGCTTCAGCGAATGCACCTTTTGGCAGTGCTTTCAGATTAAAAAGGCTTCATTTTATTATTTTTAACCACAGTTGTCAGTTTGAAAGCGTTAATTTAATTTTGTGTGTGTGTGTATCTCTAGGGAGACTATTAGTGACATGAAGGATAGAACGCAGAGGAATTTCATGGCTTCTCGTTGTTTGTTTTTTTTTTTCAAAGCTATCATTTAGTGCTATTTCCATTTTAAGTTTATTAGAACCTTAGATTTGGTAAATACTAATTTTTTATAGCAACTTTAATTTCATCTTAAGATGCACCTGTGAACAGAGAGCAATATCATCTCGAAGTCACCAGGTTCTAAATTTTTGCTTTGTTTTAGAGATTTACTAAATCACCTGGAAAGCAGTAGGAAAGCGATTGGGTGCTAAATTTGGTGTTACTTTGATCATTAAGAACTGATCCTGTTTATTAAAGGTAATTTTTAGAATTCCAGCACACAGGGAGGGGATCAGTGTCAATCATATTTTGAATGCTAGTAGTTTTTAAATGAGCAGGGTGCCTGCTGAAAAATTCTAGAGTGTTTTCTATCACATTGAGCCTTCATTCAAGGTCAATTACTGTTGACAGATCTAATGTCTTTGCAATGCCCAAACCTTTGATATCAAACATTAGAAAAATAGAACAGCTAATAGTATTTAATTCAGAGTTAACTTTCTGGTAATGTTCAGATCAGTATTAATGTTCTATCCCATCGTGTCTGTTTGTAGCATATCTTTAATATGAAATAAGGCAGGTAAGAAGCAGAAACATTCTGGTCAGAACATCGATTGGGAAGACTGTGGATATGGTAATATTTTTCCTGATGTTTGTACATGGCTCTGGCTTTTTATTTTTGAAATATTCCTCATGAAATTACTGAAGTGTTAAAATGAAGGTATTCATAGTAGCTGAACAGGCTTTTTACTGACAGATTTTTGTGGGTACGAATTCAAATACGTGAACAGATGGTAGCACCTGCAAAGTTACAGATGTACGTATCCCTTTGTGAAAAATGAAGTCCTATTGTGTTTCTGGAGGTTGGATGTTGAGGCTTTACTTCCAAAAACACTATAATGGCCGCAGTAAATACAACTGCTGGGCAGGAAAGGCTAGGCACCTTGGCAGATTACTTGGAATGATGTATGCTGCATATGAAGGCTACAGCAAAGAAAGGCCAGTCCATTTGCTGGCCACTTCCTCCTTGTTTTTTGTCAGAGCTGTAGACCACACAGACTGTGAGTATATGGAAGTCTTTTGCTTAACAAAATACATTGAAAGGTTTTCTTATTTCACGAGGTGTTAAGATGTTTCCTTTCAGTTCCACAAATTCAGCGTAGTTGTTATCGAAACCTTCTCCACTGGACTTTGGGCACTGATCATTGCTCCTTACCCCATTTTATTTTCCATTTTCACTAGCTTCATTAAGTATCTCTAGATGAGGATTAAAAAGATGGGTTGGAGGTCACATCATCCTCGCCAACTTGTAATTATGTCCCTATTATCTCTAAAATCAAGACTGATCTTATTAAGTAAGGAGATTTCCCTCCCACTCCCTTGGGTATGCTAACCTGATTAACACAAGGTCATTCTCAAATTCTTTCAGTTGCTTGAACTACTTGTTTTTTGCCGTATCCTAACAAATATGTTGCTTTCCATCCAGTACAAGCAGGTTCCCGATGTGTCACACCTCTAAGTTCTGCATACTTTGCTGTTTACATTGGCCTCATATCACAAAGATAGTATCACGAAGCACTGCAATCTCCAGTTTTATTAGTGGCCTTCAAATGGGTTATGAATCCTGGAGCAGAAGTGTTCTGCTTTATCTTGTCTGTGTTCTGAGACAGTTTTATTCTCTGTGCTTTTTTACATCCTTACCTAAAGACTACAAAACATCCAGGTATATTCATCAGTCTTGCAGATTTCAGAGAGTTATTTAGCTTCCAGGGCATCCTGACAGACATCTCAGTACAATTCCAAGACACTGGGCTTCAACTGTTTCAGATTTCCACTCTTTGTTTGTTTGTTTTGTTCTTTTTAAGAATTGTGGAGAAACTACTGCCTTGGGCCATTTGGGCTATGCTTTCTGTGCTGCTTCATGCACTATATATTAACCAGCCTGGAAATCACTCTTAAGATCAGTACTGTGTCCAATTCTCCAGCCTTACAGCTTAAATACAGACTTCAGAAGGTCAGCGTGAAAGGTCACCCTTCAAAGTATGGAAAGTGAAGAAGAGCAGCACCAAGAATGTTCTTTGATATTTGCCAGGTAATTGAACACTTCTCCATTCCTCAGGAAGCTTTCCAATAAATTAAGCATAGAAAGTGTCAAAGGACAAAGAGTACTGTCCACCGCTGGGCTGTAAGTCCTCCAGACATCCAAGTCAAACTCAGTAAGCTTTTTCAGCATCTTAATGTGCTGGGCAATCAGCTGGAAGCAAATTATTAAGAAAAAATTAAGACTGGTTCTGTCTTTTGTATTGCTCTTGCTTTAAACTGTAGGCGTTTGTGTGAACGTGAAATGTCCTAGGCTAAAGCACTGGCAATTTACCTGTCTCTGCATGACATTGTTAATTATTGATCAGCAGATGCAATACGAACAATTTGGTACTGTTTTAGAAGTAACGTAGGCGTTGGATGCATTTACAGTAATTACGTATTTACAGCTAAAATCAGAACAGAAAGAAGAAAAGATACAGGAGGACCCTGCTCACAAAATGTCATGCCCTCCTCTTTTGTGGCTTAAAATAAAGCAAATATTCTTCTTGAAATCTATGTGCAGCAAGCAACATGCAGTTCCTGCCTCTGTATCGTGTATGCATTGCATATTTCCAACATCACAGTGGAGCCTCTTTTGATATTTTTTGTTTGTGATTTCAGTTCATAAGTAACAGGTCTTTTTGAAAACAGTGGGATAGATATTTTCCAGGAATCCACATCACCTTCTGTGACTCCTTCTTCTCTTAGATTTGCACGGCTGGAGCTTGCCTCTGCCCGAGTTAGGTGGGGGTGTGGGTTTCACCAGACTCTTCAAAGCCATGCTGTGTATGGCAGAAGTGGTTTATAATGCGCATTAGGATATAATTCACTCTTTCTCAATCCTCACAGGGAGAGAACAGATCACTTCAGCAATTCATTGCAGTGATGTGATACTCTAAATTATGTTGCCATAATAATAAGCACATTGCTGAATAGTTTGAAAGTGAGTTTTTAAAATAAATTTTCTTCTTTAGTTGTCAGTTTCTGGGTTGCCTAGTTGTCCGACCTCCATTTTTTGTATGCATGGTTATGATCAGAGCTCCTAATTTCCAGTCTTACAGATATAACTGATTTGGGGGGCAAAATTACACGTGGCGTAATTCTGCAGGGGGCTGAGAGAGCTCAGCTTCTGTCACTGAGTTTCACACCTCCCCTGGGAGGAAGCATAGGTGTAGCATGTACAAATTATTAAACTTTGAAAAGCAGCCTTCCCTGACACTTAGTGAGACATGAATCCTAAAAACAAATTCAAGTTTGCTACTGTATTAGTTTCTTGGACCTCGATTCTTTGCTTTTATGTAAATGCAATGCAAAAACCCTCGCTCCTCCCATCACTGTTTTTATTTGCCGTGTTTTATTGTACGGGAAACTTCTGTAGAGAAAGATCTGGGTGGTTAGCTGCGGTGTTTTACATGTATTTGGTCACCTCAGCTGAATGCTGCTTGTTTCGAGCTGTCATGCTTTGTTTTACAGAAACCACAAGTCAGCTTTTTGGTGCTCTCCTGTATTGCTAAATTTTAGACAAATTTAGAATATGAAGGTGGTATCGCTGAGATCAAAGATCTCATTTGTAAAGGCTTGTTGTGCCCTTGATGTTCCAGTGCCAAATCTGGGAGGAGGAGGTGTGTTTGTATAGGGAGAATGTGAGAGTCTCATTGCTCTTAGCCAAATTGTTGCTCATTTTGCAGTTTTGCAGTGTAATGTGTGTTTTTTGTGTTTTTTTGTTTTTTTGTTTTTTTTTTTTTTGCCAGAGATATATCAGCTCCTGAGCCTGCTGGATTCTGACATTTGTCATTGTATTAAAAGCTTATTCAAAGGAAGAAAACAAAACACATTTTCTTACAAGTGAAATTCAGACTGACAAATCCAGCTGTTGCATGTAAAAATAACTACAGATGTCCTAAACAGTAAAAAGGTTTTCACATGTTGTTATAGCAACAGAAATTCAGTAGAACTTTTAAGATTAGATGTCTTGTGTTTTTTCTATATTTCTGTTAAAAAAAAAAAAAAAATTAAAAAAATTTGCTTTTTTAAAGAAATGCTCACGGATTTAGTAGAAGGAAATTATGCAGGACTGTTGAACTCAGTTGTGCTCCAATGTAACAGGCGTTGCAGAAGCAAGCTTGTGGGTTTGTATTGTTGTGGCTGGGTGTTTTTCTCTGGAATTTTTTTATGATGAATAAAAGTAATGTTATCCCTTAGGTCAGGACTTAAAAGCACTTAGGTCAGCCTTGTGCGCTGTAGGAACATACTATGTTGAATCTCCTGGGACAAAATAGATCACCAGGGAGCAATGTGATGAACCTATTACAGGCAATTCTGCTCTTTCCGGTCTGGACGGGTTAAAAACCATATTAACTGAAGGGGAAGGTCATGTGGCTGAGAGGGGACATCTGAAGACTTGAGGTAGTAGTTGCAAAGGAGGTAACATCCGATGTTGGCTTGAGGCAACTGATTTGAGAAGGACATTATGTGATCGGGTATATCTTGTTTAGATAAACTTTGGTATTTGTGGGAAACCTCTGCTAAAAGCCAAACATCTATAAATCTCTCAAATCAGCCACCACTTAGATGGTAAGCAGCAACTGATGGTGTGTTTTTGCAGAAGTTTCTGTAGGTCTCACAATTTTGTAATGGTGCAACTGTGTGGTGCTTACTTTTGTGTAGAAAAGGAAATAAAAAATGAAACATGAAGTCAGGGTCATGGTAATACCACATTGTCTTCCTGGATTTTTGAGAGCTACTACTCCGACTGGAAGTAGATAGCTTTATGAATCAGGAAAAGGCGAGTTTTTCCAGGAGCAGAAATTGCAACTAGTTTTTCTCTGTGTTTGCAATGATCTGTTGTAAGTTCTGTAATGTAAGTCTGGATGAATTATAAAAGTGTTCCATGTGGTCTTCAAGCACAAAGAACTGGCTTTGCAACCCGAGTCCTTTAAGGTAATTCTCTGTAATAGCTTCTGGACTCTGCAGTTTGATTTCCTTTCTGTCATGAGGACATAAAGATGTCAGTAAACAATTTTTGTAACTGAAATCAGTAAAAACGTTAACTTTCTCCTTATGTTACATTCTTCTTGTATTTAGCCCTCTAGTACTTTAGCCTCAAATAGTTGATGCTGTTTTATATATCCAAGTGGCTTAAAGTAACAGCCAGTTTTCAAATTAGTTTTGGTCATACTGTTAACAAATAAAATTCTAGGTTTGTTGAGCTATTAGAAAACAAAAAGCGAAAAACAAAGGGGAGCATAAAGGAAGGGGATATAACTATTTTAATACCTAGCCTTGCAAATAACGTGCAGAAATCATGTTAAGCATAGCGGAGTACATAATACAGCAAAAACACACAAAAGGATCACCTTGAAAAGGCCCAAGCTAAGTACTGAAGCGTAAATACTTAAGTTAGGAAAGAAAACAGCTTTGCAGGAGCCCTGTTCTCAGTTAGCCAAATTGGTATTTCTCCAGATTTTTTCCTGGCTTCTGCCTTGCACAGATTGATGATCAGCCTGAATTTTCCTTCTTAGACTTTGAAGTCCCAAACCTACTTAATGATTTTCTGTTTCTTAAAGTCTGTATACGAAACCTGATTAAGCACAGAAAACCATGGGGTTTTCTTTTTTAAGATCTAGTTCACGTCAGGATAGTCCATCAAAGACATCCTCCTGGCGTGTAATAAAACCGTATCCTGTCTTATCCTATCTGAAAAAGGGGTCTGGTTGTATAAAATAATTTTATTCTGTAACTTGGGAAGGATTTTGCCAGATTCAGTTCAGGAATAGAAAATCTTAGCTGTGACTTTTGTGTTGCTTTTCTCATTCCCTGCTTTTATTAGTAAATAATACTCCAGTCTAAAAATATTGGTAAATATTCCCATGAAACAGTCAATAAGTCGGTATTAAAATCCACTTTTAATTAAACATCAGATGCACTTTCAGTTAATGCTGTCGTGTTCATTCGGTGGGACCTTGCCCAAGTCTTGCTAAACAAACTTAAACAAATGGATGTGAGAGCTTTCAGAGTGAAACTCCTGTGGATTGTCTGCCAGGCTTTCCATTATTCAGAATCAAGATTATTTTTTTAATAAGTTGACCTGTTTAAGGATAAAAATGCCTGTGAGTGTAATTAAATTGAATTCTGTGCATAAGTGACCCTCTGATTCATGGGCATTTGCAGTAGGAAGAACAAAAATAAAATTAAAGCCTTGTTGAAAGGTACAGTAATTAAGTCTCTCAATTCTGATTATTAGCAGCTGGGATGAGAGCGGTTGATAGGGAAAAGAATATTGCTCAAGCACAAGACTTGTTGTGTAACGTACCTAAAGATCTGTCGGGGAAATGCATCTGCATGGGAAAAAATATTGTCGTTACAGAGTTGGTTTTTTTTACAGGGAGATATAAAAGGGTTGGTTCTTCGTAGTCCTGTATCTTTCAGCAGCCTTAAATGAGGAACCCCAGCTGAGGACTGACCGTGGTGCCGGTGTAAATGCCTGGTAGAATTTGCTTTGACAGAGAGCTGGCTTCTCTTTCTTTGGGTGTTAAATGGAAATGTGAGACAGGGAGGCGCTGGACCTTAGAAAAAGATGCATCTTTCAGAGGAAGCCAATATGTTATTCGGTGCCTGTTTTGAAAGCTTAAGCAATAGGAAGTACCTAATCTGATTCTAAAAGCATCTCTCTCTGCTGCTTTGGACTAAAGGCCTAATTCTTAATTAGTTACCTAAATACCCATTGATTTTCAAGAGAGTTAGGACACCAATATCTTTGTGATCAAGCTCTAAATTCTGTAGCCAGAAGACACTGTTATGTAGGACAGACGCTGGAGGGGGTACACAACATCGCTCAGTGTTAGTGCAGGTTACGTTATGAGGTTAATTAATAAGGGCTATGCTCTGGAGATAATGCGGCTCTTGAATTACCCTCTTTCCTTCTAAGGAAAAGAGCTAAGGGAAATTTCACCTGTTTTTAATAGAATAGAAAAAAAAAACATAGAAAATAGGGCTGAAAAGAAACTCAGGAGGTCATTTAGTCCATCTCTCTACCTCAAGGTAGAACTAGCTAAATCTAAACCCTATCCTAAGAGGTATTTGTCTGCCCTCTTCTCCAAATTTCTGGCATTGGACATCCCACAACCTCCTTGTGCCGGCTGTTAACATTCTTGGTGATTTTAGTTACAGAGGGAAGGTTTTTCTTGCCACCTGATCTGAACCTCCTGTTATTTTTTTCAATAATATTTGTCCCAATCTCATTAACACAGAAGATTATGTAAGCTCTTCATCTGTCTCATTGTTTCATGTTTCCGTATGTCTCATCATTTCTGCACGGGCAGTGCTTCCTAAACCTTTGATCATTCTCGTTGCTCTCCTCTGATATTTGCGTTTTTTAAAGCAGGATCTCACAGCTGAGGTAGTTGGGTATTACCTGGTTGGAGGAAAGCCATCAGAAAACAGGCACCGCTCCTGGAACCCAGTAGGCATTGCAGGATGAGCGCGTGTACGTACAGAATGGCTGCAGCTCGGGTGTTCTTCTGGTGAGTAAGCACTGCCTTTGCGAGACGTCTCGTCTCCAGCACGGTGGGATAGGAAGTGACCCCCGCGTGCTGGCAGGAGCGCGAGTCAGCGGAGGGGCTCTGCTGGCGTCATTGCCTTGTGAGCGGTACCAGAGGCCCAGAAGTGAGCTGAGGCGTGTAGTCGCTCTTCGGCCATCTGCTGTTTTCTGTCCCTGCGTCCAAATTCCTCGTACTTTGATTTTACATTTTTCTCTTAAAATCTGGATGCCTTTTTTTTCCCCCAAGGGGAAGGTAAATTATAACCGGTAACGGTGCGGTAATGGCTGAAGGAATGTGCCTTGGGAAGGAGCAGTCTTGATGTGAACGTTGCGGTGCACGTTTGAATTCTTCCTGCCAGTTTTTATCTGTCCTTTTGGTAAACTCCTTTCAGCAAGCGTTATCATGCATGCTTCTTGCTATTTCGATCCTGGATCTCTTCCGCACAGAAACTGATAGCGGAGCACTGGTTTTTATGCCAAAAAGCAAATGGATGGTACTTAAAAATCTCTTCTGCATTTGCCAAGCTGTGAATCCTGATATTTGCTGGTGAGTGGCTTAGGCTTCACCTAGATCTTTGGCAGATGAAGTTTCTTATAAAAAAAGTTACTACTGCTTGAGTATACTGGCCATAATGAGGAAGAAAGCCATAGGTACTCATTACCTATTCTGCTGTGTGATGATACTCTCTATTAAGTCGGGTCTAACAAAGCTTTTAAATAAACTATCCTTTTATTTTTAATATTATGTAGATTTGCATCACATTAGTATTTCTGTGAGATGTGTACTGTAGCCTTTAAAAGAGGGGTAAAAATCTGGTTGTCAGAAATGGCACATAGTCAGGTCTAAAATTTATGTGACAAGGATGGAACGGACTAATGCTTTCTTTGTCTAAAAGCAAGGTGAAATCATAACAAAGGGAGTTCACATATTATGCACGAACGACCTTGAAATATTGTGCTAATGGTAAAAAGAAGAGGTCGGTATGATGGCGTTAAGACTGTATTCTGAAGTTAAATTATGCATTTTACCTGAGACTGAGGCAGTCTTGCAGTGGATGTTACAGCAGCCTCCAGACAGATCTGTCTGGAAAACTCCACAGGAAGACCCAATCCCAGCTTAGTCAAACAGCTTTTTTCGGTCTCAAATGTATGTAAATCCAAGTGTCTCCCTGAGTCCTCCCACTTGCGAAGGGATTCATCGTGAAACAGCATGTCAGGAGAAATCTGCATTTCGTTAAATTCCTTGCTGCTTTAGATCCATTAAAATACAATACTTCAACTTGATTTCCAATAGTCAGACTTTGGAGGAAGCGTGGACTGATTATTGGAACATCCTGTAATACTGTCAGGACTTTTCCCCTGGTATCCTCTGTTTCCCATCTGCTTCACGTTTCTTGACTTTTTCTGCACCTGCACATCACAGCAATTACATTTGGAGGAAATACTGTCCTGGAAGGATGTCCAAAGAAAACTTGGGAGGTTTTACCTGCTCATCGTCAGCTCGTCAGCCCCGGGCAGCACAAACCAGAGGTGTGACTGGATGAGTCAGCTTGCTGTGTGTGTGCCTGGGCCAGGGCATGGGGTGTGAGAGGGTAATGGCTTACATGTATGCATACAGAAGATAGAGAAAAGCAAATGTCCAATTACTTCCTGCCATCTTGGTCCCACATCAAAAGCCGAGGTGGGTGTAGGATGCAGATGGATCTGTGAACCTGACGTATTACTCACCTTTTCTTTCTCTTATCAATGGCTCTCACCGTTTTCCCTTAAGGACTTCCAGAGAATAGCTGCAATGAAAGACAAATACTTTCTAACTCGGAAGTAAAAGATACCAGCATGTGAATCTCTCTTATGAATGGAATGCCGTAAGTAAGATGTCATGAATTATTTCAGTACCAGTGCTAAGGCATTGGAGATACCTAAACTGAAGAGTTACTCAGGCTTGTCCTATCATACATTGCTGGTCTCTTTCCTTGCAGACCTTCCGTAATCACTCCTGAACATCAGAGAAGAGCTTTGATCAGTGAGGTGTTAAAATCAGTAAGATTTGCTGTTGTTTTCACTTGGGATCACAATAAACTCAGAGTATCTATTAAAAAGGGCACAAGTCCCTTTGCCAGCATAAATGAAGTTTTCTTATCAATGTTCAGACATTTTCTTTGTTCAGACACTAGGTCTATATTTAAGAAGTTGCTATCAATGCTAATATCTGTTTGCAGTTTTCTCATTTGCCTTCATGCCATTTCTTAGAAAGATTGGGGCAATGTATTTTGCAAGAGGAAGTATATTGAAGTAATATTCCTTTCTCTCTTGAAGCCATCTGTGCAGAAGAGGGAGTGTAGCAGAGATCTGAAGTCCTCCATCAAATGTGGAAACCCCTTCTCCCTCCTGTTCACGACTGTGTTTCCTGTGATGCCGCCTACTGAAGACTAACAAAATTTTCATAGTTTTATGTAATAAAAAAAAAAGAAAAGAGGGGGTGGGAAGAAGAGAAATGGGACAGCTACTTAAAAAATATTAAATGTAGCCCCCCGGATCAGAAACCTTAAGAAAATTTGGAATATACCCTTCTGTGTTTACTAAATTAAGCTCACTTTTTCCTCATACAATGGTGACTCATAGCTAAAAGGCAGAAGAGCCTCCTGAAGAATTGTGCAATACTGCATTGTTCTTGACAAGCCATGCTAAATATCAAGAATTAATACGGAGCTATAAACAGGGGACCCAGGCAGTTTTCCTTATTGGATTTTTCAGACTTCCTGCCACAGGCTGTCCTTCTGGGTAGGAGAGCACGTTCTGTCTTGGCTCTTAACAGCAGAGCCAGGCAGATTTGCATTCCTGTCTGCATTGTTTTCCCTTTGTTGTTGTTGTTGTTCTGTGGTTACTTGAGCTTATGAATCTCTTTTATCGTCCTAAGCATTTTATTTGACCACCATCTAGCCCACATGAAAGAGGATCCGTGCTAAGGCCCCAACCTTGCTGTACTTTATTTGGGAATGAATTGATTTTCTAGCTGTCTTTGGTACTAATAGAAATCTGTAAGTTAAATGAATGATTTCAGCAAAATCATGGCATGACTGGTGATAATATAACCAGCCCTGATCCAAACAAACAGGCTGAATATTAGAAAACAGAGTTTTAATACAAGGGTGAGATTTGTCACCAGAGCATTGTTGTTTTATACCAGAGCTCTAAAATACTCTTGTTTAATTTCCCTGATCCCCGAGGAGTTCATATTGTTGCCTTTGCATTCCTGCGTATTTGATTTTGCTACAGTTTATTAATCTAATTTGAATTAGTTTTTAAGTTTTCAAATAGAAAAGCAAAGGTAATGACTGTATGTCTAGCCTCTATAGGCAGTGTAGGACTGAACATGCCTTTTTCTACACATAGAAAAATCTACAGTGTTTTCCATTTGTAAAGGGTTTGAAGGTTTTCCTTTTTGCTCACACCAAAGGGAAGACCTGAGTTGAATTACACAAGGTGTTTCGTTTGGATTTCTGGACGTTTTGAGCATCGTCAGGACATACAAAATCAAGCCCCTAATTTTTAATTCCCAGTAACTTCAAGAAACATTTGGACCTAAGATACTTTTTCATACACCCTTAGTTTTTCCATCTGCTTTTTTTAGTACTTTTTAGATTAAGATCTCAGAATAGTATTTATGACCACGTGGATGAAGCAGGATTCTTCCTTTATTTTCTGTGTATTTCTGGAACAAATGCATAATTGTCTGTGCCACCAGAGCGCTGATGTTCCTGGTTTGTGACCGCACCCTCTCATCCTACAACAGTAACCCAAGACAAAGAAAAGAGAAAGTCCTGAGGCACTGTGGGGCACAGAAATTGAAACAGGAGAGGGGGCAGGAGAGGGAGATGAGGAGCTCACTAAGCAAATACAATTTTGAATGCCTTTTTCAGAAGGTGTTCTAGAAGAACAGCTGCAAAACACACCTCAGACTGTTATTTTGCAGAACAGATGATGAAATGTGGCTTTAAACACCTTTGAGTTTTTATACTTCAGCAATACAAGATCCACAGATTTAGTTCTGTAGCAGTGATACTCTTACTCTTAATAAGCAAATCGGTTTTGTTGTTGTTTTCCTATTTAGTATGCTGTTCTGTTATCAGGAAGTATTTTGTCCTTGCTCCTGCAGAAATCCTTCTGTCGGAGGAAAGCACAGGTAGGCCTGAGTGGTTTGACTTTGTTTTTGGTAACAACAAAGGTGTTTTTCCAGCTCCCTGCAAAGTCCCTGGTCACTGTCATATGCCAAGGATCATCCTGCCGTGTTCTTCCTGCTGCTGTTGTGCGTGCTAGCCAGAGGTTGCTCGTATTTGTGTGTTAGCATGGCCTGTAATCATGTGGGGGTTTTGCTGTGTAAATATAACTAGTTTTGTACCGCTCATAAAACCTGGGGGACCGTGCCGTGTATGGTCCAGAACAGGAATTATGTAATGCTTGTTAGAAGTGTGCGTTTAGTTCATTAGGCAGTCTTAATGTGCTAATATGGTGTCCTTTCCCAGCACCTTCTACCCAAGGATTAAAACACAGTTTCCAGGTACTAATGAATTAAATTTCACGGTACTTCTCCAAAGCTTGAAGGCAATAAACTTATTTGACACTTAGATAGATGGATGTGTAGAGATTAAATGATGTGCTGGAAGAAGTGTCGTTTGTCAGATGCAGAACTGGGAGCAGTGCTTAGTCTGCTATCATGTTACATCTTCCAATTTACCACCGCTGTGTTATTATAACTTAAATCTTGCTTTAACAGTAACTTTTCCTGGGTTATCTCTGAGCTCAGCTGGTGTTCCTAATCTTTCTTTTCTTGGTATATTATTTTCAATCTAACCAATCGCAGTTGGTCACAGTTGCGTCTTTTTATGCTGACTCCATGCATCAGTAAAAAGCTCACTCATGCGGGCGCACCACCTGTATTTTTATTTGAAAACTATCTGCCCTAGGGGCAGCCTTTGTGCAGCCTGACTGTACTTGTGATAGATCAGTTGCATGCCATCAGCAGTCTTTTACAGCTAAGTCCAACAAAAACAATTTGTTGCTACTTTTCAGAATGGTTTTAGAATATAGATTTTTACTTTATTTTTTACTTTTGGTGCTTTATTAGTAGTTAAAAATTCTTATGGCTTTTCTCATGGTCTGTCTACACTCTTTCACAG
Source organism: Oxyura jamaicensis (assembly GCF_011077185.1). Lineage (NCBI taxonomy): Eukaryota > Metazoa > Chordata > Aves > Anseriformes > Anatidae > Oxyura > Oxyura jamaicensis. Next base: position 8,185,661 of record NC_048911.1, read on the forward strand.
AATTCTCTGCTCCAGCTAAAAACAAATTACTTGAATTTCATCTTTACTTGATTGCTTCCTCCTGACTTTGCTCTTTTGTGCTTATATAATTGTCATTCTAATTTACTGCTATCCTTAGTACAGAACTGTGCTTTCTAGGGGCCTCTCTGTGTTTCTTTACTTTTTAAAGGCCAGTATGCTTGACAGAGTTTGTACTGGCTGCGTGTTTTGGGAGCAGAATTGATTGAATCTCTTCATTTTCAGTGACTTGGCACAGTGTCTTAATGATGTAGTTTCCAGGTGAGCTACCTGCTTTGTGTGAGTTTTGATCTTCTCTCTGTTTTAGTATTGTTACTTCTTCCTTTTCCCAAGGAATCTGTGGTGATGGTTCATATTTTAAAATACACAGACACACCCATAAACGTGTGTGTATATTTCAGATACAGACGGTGAGCGTTCATTTTCAAGTCAGTGTCTCAGTATGATGCCAAAGAGTGATGAGAGGATGATGATACAGGTTGCAGGATGAGACACCAAGGTAGACATATAATTCTTACTGTTCACATTTACATGGAAAATCCCATCATGGCTATAGTAAGTCAAGATGATACTCACAATGTGCTTAAATTTTAGCTCAGAAAACTTAAATTTCTATAGAGATTTCCTCCTGTTGTTTTGTGGACCATTTTTCTGCTGTTTGTTCAAAACAGTTGTGTAATGTTTCTACCCATCATTAGCAATTTTCTGGTTTTCTTCCAAGATAACTTGCACGTCATGCTGGTAGAAGTAATCACTTATTTTTAGCTTATAAATCATTTGGGTATGTATAAAGCGCTGTAGGTACAGAAGATAATCATTTGACTCCAAAGGTTCCTTATTTTTTATTAATGTTTTGATTTCATATTCTCTCTGTCTGCATATCACTTACTCCCTGAATATGCATTACCATTGTAATTGATAGTGTGACTCCGAAGTAACTCTCTTAACTGCTGATTATAACTGTGACGCTGCTCCGTTTGAAGAAGCTTTGAGCCTACTCATCACCGGGGGTGAGTCAGTCCTCACTAGTGTATTATTTACAGTCCTGGGTCGGGGAGCTTCAAACAAGTTCTGTTCTGTTTGAGGAAGATGTCTTCTGATCTGAGTAAGTTTTTGCTAGGTCCTGAATTAACCTCCAGATAAAGTTGCATGTTTGCATTTGCCTGTCTTCCATAAAAATAAAAACAAAGTTTTACACGTATGTGACGTGCTTCCATGTTCTGCTGTGCTCAGGATGGACTTGAGTCCAGGCACTAGGCAAAGGCAAGACAGTAACACATCCCCTTTCCACTTTTATGCTACTCAGGGTCGTGTTGTCTACAGCCTGTTGTCTGCTGCCTCCTTTCTTGAGGCATTATGTAACAGCCATTCTTTATATTTAGAGCTTGTCTGCCTGCTGAAGAGATCACAGGTTTAATAATAAACTGATGGGAAAAGATAACAGCCTCCTCTGAGGGGGGCAGAGAGCAAGACGAGATGTTGGGTTATTTCTACATGAGATGGGGGCAGCATTATTGCCCCTGAGGTGGGTGAGGTGAGTGGGTGAATCCAACGTCGCTCGTATAAAATAAAATGCCACAAATAAGGTTTTAAGAAGAGACCGATTCTTTTGCATAAACAAAGCCCTGTTTTTTGGTGAATGGACGGGTAGATTGCAAGTTGTATGGAGAAGTTCAAGGTAGAAAACCATTGCCTATAACCTTCCAAGATTTACTTCGTAATCTTAGCTGTAAAAGCTGACAGCTCTTACTTTCATCTGACCTTATAACAGTGATGGGAATGCGTATACAGATTTGTTTTTAAGTGGTGCTGGAAATAATTTTAGAGCATCTTTTCCAGGTTTTAAATAATTCACCGTACCTTTTGGGATGGGAGAGAGGCTAAAGCACTGCAGACTTGTTTGAAATCCTGAGCTTGTTCAGGATGAATTCATATAGCCTTTGTGCGCAAAAGGAGCTATATATAGACGCACACTGCAGGCAAGCTGTATGCTCTGCAGGCTCAGGACCTGCTTTACCCAAAGCAGAAGCTTTCTTGTTCTGAGCACGGCCACCCCTGTGACGTACGGCATCTTCAACACAGTGGTCTCGGTAAAATGAGCGTAGATTTTAAATAACTCCGAACGGGGGGAGGTGGGAAGCTCGGCCAAGGAAGGGGGGAGCAGGGAACCACCGAGAGCTGTGTCTCTTGAGCCTGCTTGATTGACAGTTTGGATACTAAGGCTCATCCCTGCA
>NC_048911.1:8188012-8258267 GCF_011077185.1 Oxyura jamaicensis
GAAACACTACAAATTGCAGCACTTCCTGCCGTAAATAGATCCATATAGAAAGCGAAGGTGAACTATAAAAGGAAAATTGTTTGGCTTAAGCTTATGGTGCTACAACTACTCCCCCAGTTCCTCTCTCTGCAGCATCTGCGTGTAAATCTCTCCTTGTCATTTGTGGGCACGGTTCTCCATGTGAATCGATCGTGCGTAGAGAATTTCACACTGGTGCAGTCCCCTGTGATGTGCGTACGTGGTGGGGAAGCAGGAGGCTCCTCCAGGTTTCTACCCAGCCAGAGGTCAGCAGAGGTACTCTATCCCATCCGTCACTCCAGGCAGATATTTGAATGCGTCTTTTAAGCCACAGGGAGCATAACCTCAGCGACTGTGGCTGACATAATTTGTCAGGTGTAGTCGAGATAATTTCTTTCCCTGTTGTTTTCCCTGTGTCCGGTGTTTGATGATGTGGTCTCTTAAAAACCGAGGCATGGAGGAAAGGTGAGGCTTGGGATTTCCTCATTCCACTCTTCAATGTGAAGCTGGATTTGCCATTGTGAAATGGAGATGATAGCTGTGCTTTCTTGCTGCAGAAGGGAGGAAGGAATATAGGCACAGGAGAAGAGAAACACTGAGCTCAGCATCATGAGGTGCTTCTAGACGGTTAACCAGAGCCATGCTCAGTGGCATCTGAGTAACCAAGTCCTGTCGAATAGTACAAGATAGTTTGAACATGACCTGTTCGATCAAATTAAAATCCATAGTAATGTACTATATTTGGGCAGATCTCTTACCCGCTCCTTGTGGATGTGATCACTGAAGATGGATGCTGGTAGGTTTGGCTGTTTTCTCTTTAGGAAATCTTTTAAATCAGGATTGGAGGAAAGAATATTTTATAGCACCAGCCTTTGGAAAAAATGTCTGAAGGCTGCCATTGTGTTGTTCAGGCAAGAACAACTGAAAGCCCTAATGCATTTTATCTGCTGTTCTGTTCCTCAACACTATAAATAATTCAGATCTGTTGGCTTAACTACTACTGGCAACTGTTATTTATTAAGAATGATTGAAATAACTATGTGGCTCAGTAGAATAGAATGCATTTGGGACTTTAATGTGAAACAGAGTAGCTAAAACATTTTGATTGTCCTTTGAAGAAAAAAACTAAAACCCTACCACGAATATCCTTTGCAATTCTGCAGAGGGTAAGTGACAGGGGGAATTAGGATGTGATCCTTCCCGAGCAAGCAAGAGTTTATTCCTGTAAATGAGCATGCACTCTGATCTTAGAGCCATTTACCCCTTCAGTGTCTTGTTCTGTGTGCATCAGTGGCAGGATTTTGAAATTGAGGTTCCGGATAAATCTTTAGTTTGCCCCAGTGTTTAATATTGGAATGTATTTGTAGTTGTATGTTTACCTTCAAAATGACTTTTAAAGATGTATAGACTTTTCATGTTTCATTTTAATTGGCTTTTCTGGCATCTCAAATGTAGGCAAAAGAGCAGCAATATTTTCTGGCGATCAGGGCAAGTGAATTGCAGTTCTCTTGTTCCTTTCCTGATTTGGGATTAATTAATAATACCCACTCCTCCTTGGCACTATTCACCGTTAGAGTTGGAATTGCTTTCCAAAGGTCACTGTCATTATCCCTATCCTACAGACAAAAAATGAAGCCATTGGAAGGGCTAAGTTCAGGCAGGGTATTGCTACAGCAGAAATAGAATATGTTGCCATGGAGTGGCAGATATTTGGCTGTACATCATAAGATGTATTACTGTATAACACCAGAATGCTTTTGCAAGTCAACTGATTATAAATGGTGCATTTGGAATAAATTCTGTATCACAAAAGAGTTGACATCCAGGACTCAGATGACTAATTATCTAATCCTACATCTGGCGTAAACACCCAAGCCATTTGTACGATGAACTGCGTTTCACCAGAGAGAGAAGGGAGAGAGAATGTTCTCTGCTGACTCAGTGGTCGTAAATCTTCTGGGGTGTGTTTTGCCTTATATTTGATATTTGTCCAAGGGTTTGAGAGAAGTTAAGTGATCAAATGTCATTTGAAAAGCCTGGCCTGCAACTTTTATTTTTCTCATTTACGTGAAGACAAATATTTCAATAAATATAGGCACAACTATTTGGGGAGTAGCTTTGTGTGGTGAAAGCAGTTTGTTTGAATGGGAACTGTAGACTCATTGTCCTCTTTCTCTTTTTTTTTTTTTTTAGAAGTCATTTTACTTTTATTTGCTTTAATAATGATTTGCAGTAGAGATATAGATGAAGAGAGCAGTATGTGCCGCTGTGAAGCATTTTGTTTCATTTGTTTGAGATCAAGCAAAGTACTACACAGTCCAATAGATTTTTCTTTTTGGCTAGTAATCAGAGAACTTTGGCGTGTTAATCTGATCTGAGATAAAATAAATATTCTGCATTGAGGGATTCTTATTTCACTTTTGTTTCTGGACATGCTATATACATGTATATATATACATGTACATAATTATATGCATGTATATAATATATACAGCATATCTCTTCAAGTTAAGGAAAATATCAATGAAATTTTATCTTTAACGGGGAGAAAAAATAGGAGATGAGGTAGTGGTAAGTAAATGACACGTCTGAACTTTTCAGGCAAAGCATGCCTGCTGTACCAACGTTGTCTGCAAGATGAACTGTTCTGGCTAGTAGGTCTTTAATACAATGTAGTAAGGAGAGCTCATCAAAACTCCAGCTAGGACATAAAGTACCTGAAATAAAAAGAATATATGTAAATAGCTTCAGGACAAGTTCAGACGCTGGCATTGGTTTTAGTCAGCGTCACATTCTGGCTTGACAAAATACAGAATTTGTAAATTAAATTTTATGTATGCTATGTATGGTCTTATGCTGATGTTGGCACGCTTTCAGATGTAAAATTAAATTACTTTTTCCAATAAGGCAGCGCGGATTGAAGCATGGATTCCTTTCTTTGCTAATGGAACTAGTAGAAAGATATTGAATTATGCTGACTTCCAAATTGACTGAGAGCCAAAGAGAGAGAAATCAATGACATTTTAAATGTCCTATAGAGCTTTGTAACAGGCCCCAGCCTAGCAGAGAAACTCCCTGTGAGATACTAGTTGTTGATGTTGGCTTTCCAGTTAAGAAATGTGTTTCTTCAGGTAGGCGTGCATCTTGCATAGATGTAGACTTCGTTGCCACCCTACGCGCGGGGACGCTAAGTAGGCAGTGACGGGTATTTGGAATGGCAGCCAGAAGACTTCGGTTACAAGGTATGAATGTCACTCAGATGTTGAGCAGTTGGAGCAGAGAAAGCACCGTGGAAATACTCAAGCTAATCCCTGAAAAAAAAAATAACAACAACCAAAATATTTTGTTTCAGTATAAATTCCTGAAAGTCACACGTGACTCAGGTGATTGGGTGATTCCAATAAATAATCTTCATTTTGATTAATTAATGATACCGTGAATATATATATATTTGACTATGGAGTTGTACTTACATAGCTGAGCCCTAAATATCTAAGCATTATTATAAATATCAAATAAGTGACCTGGTGGTATTTTAAAAGAATTGCTGTAATTTTTTCAATTTTCTAAAGTATGTTTTATAGCAGTAAATAAAATTTAATAAAAGACTGTCCAACCCCTCAGAATCCTGCTGCTCAGACAGGAAAGGACTAATTTGGACAGGGAGGGACTAATACATAGAGGCAGCTTCAGCTGCTCAGGATTGTGACTGAATTGCATGGGTTCTGGTCCATTTCTGTAGTGAAAGAGTTCCTCTGCCTTCCTTCGAAGTTTAGGTTTACCTTCCTTATGATAACAGGTGAGTGTAATACACCTCTGAAGTTCTCTAGTCCTGGAATATGATTTGAAGAGCAAACTTTGTATCTTCAGCACTTTGATGTAATGAAGAAAACTATCATAGCGTCTCTTCTGGGAATTCAATTTTTGCAGTAATTTTCCTTTCAGCTCCTTGAACATTTTTAAGGGTTGTTCACGTTATCATAAACTTCTGTCATTTTTAAAAGCAGGCTTTAATGCAGGAAGCATCAGCTCTGCAGAGCCTGATACCTGAGTAACCTCAGAACTGGCAATTGTGAAAATGAGCTAGGGAAATCATAGTTAGGTTTCAAAGACAGTATACAGATAATGTCTTCAGGAAAACAGCTCTGTAGAAGCTGCTTTATGCAGTTTGGGTTCTTCACAGTTCAACCCTACCATGTCAATCATTTCTTGGTGTCAGTCACCAAATCACAAATATTTGGGTGGACGCTTTGTCAGTAGCATTTGTTTTTTAAGCATACACTAGCCTACCTGACATTGTACCTTGTCACAGATACTTTGTCTTGCTTACATCTCCTTAGCTTTCTGCACTGCCATGTGCACTTAGGCCTCAGAGGAAGGAAGGAGAGACTTGCTGCACAGCACAGCATGGATTAGAGGTCTCAGTCTAATCATGTGCTGAAGAGAGTAAGCTAAAAGTCAAGGGTTTCCTCTCATGACCTGTATCAGAGGATGAAATTCTAGTAACACCATTCCAAAAGTTAATTTCAGGAGCCTGGCTTGTAAGGGAATGAGCCTTTTATGCCTGTGCTTCTGTCTGCCCACCAGGGTCCTCCCACCAATCTGCTCACCCTTGCAGGCCAGGTTTAATAAAATCTGAAAGCGGGGTTGAAGCCTGAAAGACAACTAAATACCCATCCATTTTCTGAAAACTGGTGGCAGGAGACATGAAAACAGCCCCTGCCAGGTACAGGTAAGATTGGTCTGGCAGTACAGGAGGGCCAGACCCAGCTCCCAGGTGAGCAGCTCATGGTGTAATCATGGGAGTGATGCGGGGCTGGGGGCACAGCACCTGTCTGGGGCAGTGCCCCTTCTCTTGGCCCTGATTAACTCCTCCAGTAGTGTGCTAGGAAGCTTGCTTAGTGTCCTGAAACAGAGAGAGGCTGGGGGTGTAGCTGGAAAGGCACCTGGTCCTCAATTTGGCACCCACAGACAAACCCCATGCCAGCTGCCTCAGGACCTCCGGGGCTGGCAGTCGGAGCGGCTGTGTCCCTGCAGAGCTCGGCTGGAGGCAGGGGTCGGGGAGCCCTGGGCAGCCAGCTATCCCTGCTGGTAGGTAATGGGGTATATAATCCATGGCTTTGCAAACACACTTTCATAAGCAGTTTTTTTCAGCATTGTGCCAGGGTTTTAATTTTGCTCCCTGCCCTGATTTTTTTTTTTTTTTATTAGGGGGCTTGATGTGCCATGCAGCGCACCGCTCTCTTTACTTCTTTATTTATAATATCCTAGCAAAAAACCCGAGAGATGAGTGCAGCACCTGAGCCCTTTCGTGGGATCGGTGCCAACACACGCTAATTGAGCTGTGTGTTTCTGCAAATTTCCCATCTGATCACCAAACGTAATTTCCTCGAGTTTCCCATTCATACCTATTTCACATATGCTTTGCTAGAGAGAGCAGTTTATTGACTCTTCCTATCTCTAAAAAAAAAACAAGGAAAGAATTGGAATATTTTCCCAGGTTAGGGTACTTTATCTTAGTTTGTGAACAAGTGAAAACCAATGTCTTTGAATCTCTTCAGAGTGGTTAACAAGTGGCAGTTAACGGCTTGTTTCAAGGGATTTTTTATTTATTTTTTAAGGTGGTTATTTAAAAGAGAGACTATAAAGTATATTTAAGTAATAGCTGTCAAATAAGAGTTTAATGTAAGGTTTTATTCTGTTTTATGAGGTAGAGCTTCAGCGGTTGCAAGTCAGTTGAGAACCTCTCTTATTCACCATCAGCAACTATCTCCAAGCCTAAAAAGAATTTGCAAAGGGAAATTATTGTTCTTACAAAAGGAGTTTTATTCTCATTAGCTATGTTTATCTGTGGAGTCCTTAGGACGTTTCTGAGATCGAAACCACCGTAAATGCTTTGACAATCCCGATACAGCTATTACAAAGTGAATACAGCAATAAGTGCTGAAGTCTGACGGCCTCCTGGTGCATCTCAGTCCAGCTGCTGGAGGTGTTCTCTGATGAGCAGGGCACTTTTTTTTTTTAGATCGAGTTAAGATAGACTTAACTGTAGGAAAACATCGATATAAACTTGATCATACTCTAGAATACGGCAGAGAGTGCAACGCAAAAGGGTAAATATTTAGTAAAATAAATATTTATTTACCACTGCAGTGTCTGTGTGGAATATAGGCATGGTAAACACACCAGGAACAGCGTGTTTTGGTAATGGTTGTGCATTATATTTCTGCTGCTTCCAACTGTCCCCACAAGGACAGAATCATTTTGAATGTGGCCAGGCAGCTGTCTCGGGGAAGCCTATAGATAGCAGCTTCCTTGTGTAGAACATTTTCAGCTCCTTCAGACAGATTTATCAAGCATCTTTACTGTCTCAACACTGCCAGCTCAAATGACTTCTCAAGGAGCTTTGGCTATGCAATCTTTTAAGAGGTGTGTTGTTATTTTTGTTTTTCTTCTCTTTTTGTTTGTTTGTCTGCTTGTTTTAGTAACTCACTGCAGCTAATATCTAGTGCAGGGTTTCACTACGTTTTAGGAAAAAACATAGCCCATTTGTCCACTGTGACAGGGCTTTGAATAAGCTTCAAAACTTTCACCTGCTGTGCAGAGCAGCAGAACAGCGCGGGTCAGAGCAGAGCGGAGAGCTTGCAGGGGAAAGCGATGCTTTGTGAGTAAGGAGAGGAGAACCTGCAGAGCCAGGAGCTGGAAATAGCATCTGGCTGGCGTAATTAGAGCGTACACCCATAATCGTTGTGGGGTCTAATGACTGCTTAACAGAATATTCCTCTCTGAGGCTGTCTGACATAAGGAAGTGAGGAGACAACCAGAAAATCCTCAGCTCGTACCTTGTTCTGGATGGCTGCTGGAATGAGAGGTGGCTGAACAGAGGGCTGGGGAAAAAGCCAAGGGATCTTCCCAAAGAATTTCTCTGCTCGTTATTGCTGCAGCTCGCAGCATGGGAACTTTGGATAATAAAGACTTTAAAGGCTTCTTCAAAGAGCTTCCAGGCTGCATCAGAAGCTCCATCTGGAAAAAGTCTCATGAGACTTTGGAGTGTTTTGTAAATACAGGCGGGGGACAAATGAGGGCTTTCTTAAATTGAATTCTTGCAAGACTTGCTTTCTAACAAGGACTTGCAGCAGGCCACATTAGCACAGGAGTGTTTACCAAACTGCATCCCCAGTGTAATATATTTGGAAAGGGTGCCGTTAGCTTGTCATCCCCGTAAAGCCTTTTACTAACACAGTAAATTATAGGCCTTATGGGAATGTGCTGTACTTGGTTCTTTTCAGGTCATGTTCTTGGTCTTGGATTGCTGTGTGAAACTAGATACGATGTTTTATCCCAGATGCCTGTGGATTTGTTTTGTGTTTCAGCAGATTGAATAGCATTTCTATTTAAATCATGTTTCATTCTACCTAAAACAATTGGTGTTCTGTAGTGTCACGGGTTTCTTGAGGTAATAGGAACGCTGTATGGTTAGTGATTTACTGGTCCTTTTGGCCGTTGAAAGGCACCAGCACATTTCAGTCCATTTTTCTTGCTTTATATGAGTTAGTGATGCCTCATCAGTTACACCAGACCATGACAGCGTAAGCATTCTCAGCACTGCTGGCACTCAATCACATATTTTGGTCAGGGGCAGTAATGTGCCTGTAGCATCGTTTTTCCATCAGCGGTGCTAATGCTCCAGAAACATCGGCATTACCAAGTTTTAAGGACTTGATGTATTTCTTTCATGGCTTTCTCATTTTTGAGATGCTTCAAAATGTGTTTACTTCGTGCAGTTGTTCATGACCGTGTTAGCTGCCTGCCTGAGATGAAACCTGCCTGTCCAGAGCTCCCACTTGCCTGGGTATTCCTCTTAGCACTTCTGGCAGCAGATGAGAACAGAGAATATGGAGCACAAAAAGCTATGAACGCTCCGTAAATCTTGTATAGGTTGGAAATATCTCCCGCTATCATCTTGATATTTTCCCTTCACTTGTGCTCTTATCTAGAAATCTCAGAGTGTTTCATGAACGTTGAACTAAGCCTCCTTCAACCTTCCTCCTCCTCCTCTCCCTCAGGAAGTGCCATTATCATCCTTTGTAGGTGAGGAATTGAAGGTCTGGGTGGTGAAGTGACACGTCCAAGGTCAGCTCCTGAATTAGTGGCACGGCTGTGAATAGTCGTAGGTATTCTAGCTCGCGGCTCTCTGCTAAACAAGATGGTGCCCTCCTGGTTTTGGTTTCTCACAACTTAATGACTAATAACATTTGAACATCTGGAATGGGGCAGAAGAATTTATTTTCCGCCAGCCGACAGGTAATCCTTGGTTCCGCCAGCAGCTGGACACGAAGCACCTCCCATGTCCTTGTGGATCCCGTCTGCTGCCACTTGTTCTGGGTAAAGGAAGAGGTGAGGACAGGTGAGGACTACCAGAGAGAGTTATCATTGGAGTGAGGGTCTGTGATGGTTTGTGGGATGCGGTAGCTACTTGTCTGCGTGTTCACTTCCACGCTAAAACCATAGATACCCGACCTGGTTCTTCATTTGTCTCAGTGCAGCAATAATGAAGTGTCCTGCTAGCAGTTTGACTTCGAAACGTAATCTATTTTAAAAGCAGTCAAAGGCTCCACGGCAGTCTGCTGTTCCTTGAAGGGGAGAAGTAATTCAACTAAAGTCCTCTCAGAAGCAAAGTAAGAGAAGTGAATTTGGTGTCGTGCTAATCAGGAAGAGGAAATCATCTGTCTGCATCTGGTCACTTTGCTGCTTACACGGCACAGCCCTATAAAGGCTACATAAGAAGCTTTGTGATGAACAAATGTCAAGGGCAATTAATTCTTTGGCAGGCAGCTGTTATTATTAGGACAAAGAGTGGCCAGACATAGAAGGAAAGCCTTCAGCCGATTTGTTTTCTCTACCTTTTCAACCAAAATTGATAAGTCACTCAAACCTCAGTGGTGAACCTTCCTGCAATAAGAATTTTAAATTTGCCATCTCTTTTTCTTTTCAGTAGGAGACCTTGGATTAGATTTAGAGAACAGAGGAATAGCTCGGAGAAAATGTCTGGAAAATCTTTGCCACTTTAACGCTATCAGCAAGGAGAAGTTGTGTGTTAAACTGGTAACATAATAATCTGTGGGCTGAGTCAAACCCACTTCAGACTGTTTTTCTCAAAGTTAATTGATGGAAACTGCCCACTTTTAGGTTTGATTTATTACCTTAGCAGAGTTATTCCAGGATTGCTGCAATGCAACTGTGGGTGTTCTAAACATGCCCACACTGCCAGAGAATCAGGAAGGATGTACTTAAAAACCTCTAATTTATCTAATAACATCTTTAGTGGCTTTTTGTGTAGGTTTAGCATTGTAATGGAAATGCATTCTTTGGCTAGATAAAGAGCTCCTGGGTGCCACTGCTGCAGGGACACGTAAATAGCATTTGGAGCTGAGGGGGAAACGCTGTGTCCAGCTGCACGGGCTGTAAATGCACCTTTTGGTTTTGCAGTCTGTCCCTATACATGAAATAGTGACCGAAGTGCCAGGTACGAATGCCCATGGCTGCGTGTCTTTGGAGATGTGGCCTTCCCCCGTTCCCAGCCCCAGCGGGCTGCAGCAGAGGGGCTCGTGTCTGGGGGTCCTTCTCTGCCATCGAGGTCCCGAGTCACCTTTTCAGCATCCGTTATCTCCGTTCTTGAAGGACACAGAACAAGTTCAGTTCTCCCCAGAAGTTTCTGCACTGACCTGCTGAGGGTGAGCCTTGGGCTGGGAAAAAGCGCGGGCTCCTGCCCGTCCCGCACGACCCCATTACGTTGGTGCCTAAAGTGAGCTCCGTCTGAGGGAGGCTGGTGTTTGTAAATGCTTTCAGCGTGGATTCTTCTGCCGAGCTTTATTTAGGCTGTGCCATAATAAATAATCTCGCTCTGGGTTTTTTTAGAACGCTGCTCTCGTGGTGTTGCTAACCGCTGACATAATTATTCTGTCCCAGGCATCGCAATCTCTCGCTTTTGTTGTAACATGGAAATTGCATGCACCATGAACGGCAACCGGCACTGCGTCTCTGGGGAACGGGAGCTAATAATAGAAGTGAAAAACCTGTTCTTTGTGAGCTAAATAAAGGCAGACAAGACTAGATAGAAAATCAGCTTCTACATGTGCCAGAAGTGAAGGAGGTCCCGGTGTGTTTTCCTCTCGCTGATTACTCTGAGCACCAGGCGTTGCTGTATGTAAATAGGATCAGAGTTCCTGCGCGGTGCTGGGCAGAGCCAGCCCGAGGCAGCTGATTTCCTCAAGCAGTCGTGCTTCATTAGCGCGCACGTTGAGCCTCGGCCGGGCTGCGTGAGCGGAATGCTCAGCTGCTAATTCTAGGAAATGCTCTTACTGATGGTGCAGCAACGCGGCGCGAGTGGCTCTCTGCATAACTTCCAGGGCCGGAGCTTGGCTGGTGACAGCGCATCACTCGGGAAAAAGAGATTTATTGCTAATCTGTTATTTAAATAATTTATGGGTGCATTGAATAGTGAGGAACACGGGTCAGAGGACTCGGTTTGTGTACGTTTCCTGAACGTGTTACATAATCCTGCTGTTTGTAGCAACAGTTGGTATGAAGTATCTGGAAAACATGACGGTGCAATGGCCTCGCAGAAAAGCCCCGAGTGCAACCATCTGTCCCGGGCACCAAACCACAGGGGAACGCAAGCGACTCCCCAGCGAGGCCTGACCAGCCCGTGCTTCGTTTGTCCACTCTGGACCTGGTGGGACAGATGCTTCTAGGCTGACACCTCCTCTCCACGAGTGGTGAAAGCACCAGCACACACTTACTGGGTCCAAGCAGAGAAATAGGCTCAGGAAGTACATTTGCTCATGGCCCGCTCCTTGGACTAGCTGATGTAGGATTCTGTTGCGGATGGACTGTTTCTGAGACGAGGATTAGCTCTGGTGTCTCTGCGTGGTCCCGCAGGGGTGGACACGTCTCAGCAGGCCGTTGTTCCCCCTAATGATAACTGGAAGCTGGAAGTTTCAGGCTGCCTCAGCAAGAGACACCTGGAAAAGTTAAGGCAGACCAATGGGAAATACACAGGTATGCATAAATGAAGGGCTGTTAAACTCCTCTTCAATGAGAAAATGTACATTGAAGTGGCCTTGGTTTGCTATAGATTAATTAACCTTAGAATTTATCAGGTTTAATTAAGCTACAGTGAGTTAAAGCCACTTTACTCTTGATGCAGAACGTTCGCGAGGGAGCTTAATTCCCTTTTAACCTTACGCGAGTCAACTTTGTACTTCCTATGGGCCTTAACTGTCCTCAGTGTTGCTTGGTAAGGTTTTGGAGACTGAAAACTGAAGACTTCTCTCATCCCTTGGAATCCTGGCTCCATTTCTTAGGAGGAGCTGGACAGAAGGGGCTTTACATAAGAGTGTGTAATGCACACGTAGAAAGTGTGCACTAAGCAAGGATTGAAGACAAACTCTGCAGGGGGTGGCAAGTCTAGATTTGAAAAGCAAATAAAGACTAAGAAATGCAATGTTAAAACCTAAGAAACAAGGAACGTAAGAGTGATGTGATGCTACTAAAATCCTTGTGGTGAGTTTGCAAAGCTCCTGCTGCAGGGTTGCAGTGGTGTCTGACAAAGAAGACTCAGAATTTTTACAAAGGTCCACATTCCAGTTTGTCTATAGAAAAGCTTTGTTATGCATCACCCTGACTGCAAGTTACCTTGCTAAATATATATATTTCTGTCCTTTTCCAGTAACTGCCCTTCGTTTCTGGCCGCTGCTTTAGCTAGAGCAACTTCAGATGAAGTCCTTCAGAGTGATCTTTCAGCACACTACTTACCAAAGCACGTGGACAATGCCGATGGGATCATACGTAAGTACATCTGTGCATGCTAACGTACAATTTTATGTAGTGTGGATCTTTCATTTATACAGGGTACCAGACTGTGTTGCAGATAACTCATAAAGTCGTGTCTTTACTGATCCATCTAGTCTGACCACTTGGTTGGTACTAGATTTTCCCTAAATTAGCTCCTGCCACCAGCTAGCTGAACGAGATTGGACTAGGTTCACTTGTGAAGTAATACCCTGTTGTGATACAAGAAGATTAACGGAGAATTCACCACCTCTCCTGGTAGCACTAGTGGCTGGCTTCTTAGTCAGAGGTTTCTCATTTTTGAATATTAACCTGTGTAATTTCAACTTTTACCATTACGTTTTCTCTCTCTATTTATCTGTTCCTTACCCTGGCTATACTTGAGTCTTTTATTAATTTTTGCTCCGTAAGACCAGATGTAAGTCAATCCTTTATTTTAAGTGCATCTCCATAAGGCGTAGGACTCTATCTGGTGGCCCTGAATTTCTTTATAAACACTTGTGACTATGTGCTCCCGCTGCTTGCTTGCAAGCATGAGTTGTTCTTCATTCTTAGAGGAAAGTCAAAGATATGTAGGAGGAGAGAAATTAATTCTGAATTGTTTGTCAGTGTAGTTTTTACTATGGCATTTAATTTATTTATTTTTGTATAGTTTCAGCAAAGGATAGTATAAACATGTTTCATCCTTAAGAGGAAAATTTCCTTTTCTCCATTTATCTTTGTTAGCTGTCAAGATCTTTGCAGCATCCAGTTCAAGGCCAAGTACCTTCCATGCATTAAAACATTTTAGAATTCAGCTGACTAAACAAACAGCCTTGAAAAATTTCTGGGATGCTTATTACAATAAAAGCCAGTGTTCCTCACATGTACTGAAAGGAATTCTGTTGTTCCATCTGGAAAATACTGTCACCAAGCCACTTTCTCCATTCCCTTAATTCCTGATTAAAACAAAACAAAACAAAAGATTCTGGGGTTAAGTAGGAGATACGAATCTGGCTAGTTGAAGAGGAAGATTCTGGTGTATTTCTCAGAGGCCTTTGCAAACCTCAGGGAAAAAAAATGCTCTGGGTTCCCTTTTGTAGGCACTGCTGCCTCCTCCTGCTGAGCAGGTAAATGGAATAGATTTGTCATTGTTCTGGCTGAGCAGCCTTCATTAATTTCAAATTGAGATCTCTGAGACTTGCATAAATATTTGACAGTCTCCAAGGAAATGTTGACTAAGCCTCCACACTGAATATCTAAAGAGTTCAACAAAAAGAAAAAAAAAAAGGAAAAAAACCTCACACCTACAGAAATTTCCATTTAAATATATTTAAATCAGTAAATCTGTAATACACAGATGCAAACAGAGATCGGTATGTGTACGGGCTGTAGCAGGCACTAAAAGTATGAGACTTCAGACACAGTACGTTGGGGTGAATTGTCATAATGAAGGTACTTGAAGATAAAATACACCCTTACAGACTCAGTGTAAGGCATTACAATATGAAAATAAAGGGGTAGAGAAAGACAGAGAACATCTTCTGGACCGCGGTGAAGCAGCGATTTCATATGAATACTGCAATTTCACAGAAATGATAATTTTCAAAACAGAGCATTAGCTTAAATAGTACAAGGTTTGGCTAATAAAAACATAACAAAATTAGGGGTATTTGTGCAGGACTGCAGGAGATTTAATAGCAAAAGATCAGTAACTCCATTCTCGCTAGTTTTCTTAGTAGGAGTCATCTGAGAAACTCAGGCTAGTTACTGAGAGAGCTGGAATCAATGAGTGCCCCTAACTGATACCATAGAGGGGACTTTAATGCTTTGAAAGAAAACAAAGGGAGATGTAGCAGGTGATGGAAATGGGATTTCTACATCTTGAATTTTTGTGCTCAGGGTTCACTGTTCATCCTAATGATACCTTCTGCAGAAATGTGAAACCAAGCTGAATTTAGCTGTCTACCTTTGATGTCCAATTCTGTGTCAGTTTTTCTTACAAGCCCAGAAAGATTTTTACTCTGTATAATACAAGAGGACATTTACCTGCTTTGCCTCGAGTTTGAATTTGCTAGAAGAAAAAAATATCCAGATTTCCTTAGTGGCACATTTCACTCCGAGCAGAGCGAAGTGAGAAACCATATTGCATACTTAGGACTGGTAAAAGAAACTACTGTTGTGCTGCTGGAAAGGAGCTAGAAGCCTCGTGAAAGAAGATTGCTAATCTTAAGAGAAAGAAAACGGTTCTGAGCCCACAAATGCAGGAAAGTAAAAATACAGGCTTGAAATATTCAGGGTGACCATGTGTCTTTGGATGCCAAGAATAGAATCTAAGAGTCATAGGCCATGGCTGGTTCTTCTCTTTCAGCTGAACTGGAGAGGAGCAAGAGAGCTTCAATGAGAATTGAATGACATTTGTTTTCCTTCAAAAGGTCGGGTTAAGAGCTAAGAACATTTGGTTTTCTTGATCTGGGGAGGAAGATGTTCTCCTGGAACTTTGGCTCTGTTAAGGAACCACAAAAGGAGTCCGTGGGTAGGAGGACTACGTTACAAAGTGGAGGTATCAAAAATACCCAGCAGACTTCCCAAAGCAAATTGCAAAGTCCCATTACCCAGTCTTTCCAGATGCTAGGAGATGGGGTTACTCTAACCAAGACAGAAGGAGGTCATTGGCTAGTCAGAAACCAGAGTTCTTAGATTAAGGAAAACTTTGGTCAGTGACATGTCTACAGACCTGCGTTCTGATCCCTGTTGTCACACTGCCCAAATTTACAGGAGAGGTCTTAAAATTCAAGTATTAAGAAACTGAATCTGGCATTCTCTTTACTCTGATTTTCCCCTAAAAATCATCATAATGCCTGAGCTGGATTTCCCACTGGCTGTGGTAGAATTAAGCACTACTTCCAACACTGGGGACTTTGGAGCAGCAGGAGGGAAATGAAATTCTCCATGACACAACCACAATGACAGCTGAGTCAGCCCTGGCTCAGCTCTGCAGCATTAACGAGTGATGAGTAATTTACAGCTGTGAGGGGGTGGTTTGACTGTTGTGGGCCTTTCTCCTGTTTTAACCTCAGGAGCAATTATTGATGATGCTGACAGTACGCATACTCCCTGCTGGGGAAGGGTATTTAGTGTTTCAGCACAGCAAATGGGTTTACTCCGTTCCTCCCTCGGAGTGATGCTCAGAGTTATAACAGCTATGTGACACCGAAATGTACGCCCTTCCCCTTCATATATGCCCACTAGAAAAAATAAAAATAAAAAAAGGAAGAGTAAGTCTTTGGGTTTCCTTCTGGAGAATGTAATTTGGACATTTCAGGGTGTATCTGTTCCCTCTTTAAACATGTTATCCAGCAAAGGGATTTCTGGTGATACTGGTGAGAGCAGGATAGGTGTAGTGGGAGAACTGGTACTCGCTCCTGTGGTGGCAGTGGGACGACATAACTGTGTGATTTCCAGAAGCCAGGACTCCTCCTTTCAATTACATGTAGAGCTTACTTCCAGCTTAATGGCTGCTCTTGCAGATCAAGCTTGAACCAACTCAGCAGCAGCAGAACTGGGAATATACTTGCTCCTAGGGATCCTTGCTCCTAGGGATCTTGGCTTCCTGATCGTTATAGCCCACATCTTGTGCAGACCCAGTACTGAAATCAGCAAATGCTGCTTTGTAGGTTCTTCACAGAATTTCAGTGAGGGGAGGGCTACAGCACCTCTCAGTTCTACTCTTGCATTTGAGCTGTTCCTCTGTGAGAAGTGATTGACACATCGGGATTGTTTTTTGGCTTTGAAGTTCTCTGGCTTTGGTGAATGACCAAGATAAAGGAGATCTTGGTATGTTCGGCTCTGATGCTTACTTCCTGTTTCCCTTGCCTGAACTTCGGAATGACTGCCAGTGCCTGAGTTTTCACATTTTAAAATGACTATTTTTCAAGAGTGACAGTTCAGCATTTTCTTTAAATGGAAGACCTTCCTAGTTTTTTCACTTGCTCGTGCAGGTTTCTTTGACGCACTGCCTATTTGGGAATCTCACAGTAATCTTATGCAGGTAAGAAGGTGCCTGAATTTGTACGCTGCCAAAACGTCTCAAAATGAAGCTGCTGTTTTCGGCAGTTTATTTACCGTATTGCCTCAGTTCCGCAGTAAGGTGGTGCTGTGAATAGGTGCTTTGGTCTGAAACAATACATCACGGTAATGGGTTGTGTTTTTCGTGTGTGATGCTGTATGCCTTGAAGAATTCCCTGTCAGAGCTCCGTGGCACAGCTACACCACCCTGTGCAGAGCTACACAGGGGATCAAATGCTGAGGGAAACATACTTGCTTCTCATTTTTCCTGATGCTGCAAATGAGTTCCCCAAAGGCACGGAGGAATGTTTAGACTAAAAAGACAAACAATGAGCTTTGCACTGATGAATGCTGATTATGGTGAGTTTGGCTTCCTCTTTTTATGTATCAGCAGCCAGAATTTCCCTGCTGACATCCATCTCAACTGCTTGGCTAAAATGGTTTTGTTTCATCTTTGTAATGTATGCAAAAGAAAAATTCTCACTTAATAACACTCTTAGCCTTTTTTGTGGTGTTTGCTTTCCCCAGAGATCGAGACAGTGAAGCTAGCCCGCTTAGTTTTTAGCAAACTCCATGAGATCTGCAGCAACTGGGTGAAAGACTTTCCACTCCAGCCGAAGCCGCACCGCTACTACGAGACGTCCATCCACGCCATCAAGAACATGCGCAGGAAAATGGAAGACAAGCACGTCTGCATTCCAGACTTCAACATGCTCTTCAACCTTGAGGTAAAATGAGATTCTCCGGGAGGTAAATGCATGTGCTGAATACAGTTTCCATTGCTGGGGGAACCAGACAGTGTTCTACTGTGAAAACAACAGCCATACACACGATGGACCTGAGGACGGAATGTCAGGAAGCAAACCTGCTCCTAAGTGGTTCAGTTGATTCTGTGATCACAGCAGCTGCATGATGCAGTTTCTGTGTAGTGTGTATAGAAGGAAAGAGCAGCTTTCGCAGACTTCTGGTGAAATACCATCTAACTAAACAAGTTTGTATCTGCCCCGTCTTACGTAGCCGCTCCTGCAGTGGCTGAAGAAGTGACCTGCCATATGCAGAAAGCAGCCCTACGTTTGTGAGAGGCAGCTGATGCTGTGTTACCTGCAGGATTGGGCCTGAGGTGTTCTGCTTATCTTTTGGTAGGAAAGAAAGAAAGCTTAAACAAAAAACGCACAAAATTTACAGAACAGGGTGCAGTTCACACAAGAATTTAGCAACATGAGTAATTTGGTGGAACTTGGGCCAGACTTCCCTCTGTTGCTTTCTTTATTTGGCTACCAGTCAAATGCTCGTGCTTGCTCTTCCTTCAGAAATAAAACTGGACACAGAGAACTGGCAAGAAAAAGAAAATGGCAAGAATTTTACCATTGGGATCGGGTTGCTGCGTAATTGATTCTTGATTACATTCTGTCACTTTAATAACCATTTTCTATGCCCTATCCAAATTCTTGCTTTTAAATGATATTAATGCAAACAGAGGCAGATGTTTCCTTTGCCTGTCAATTGTCAGCTTTCTTATTCCAATTTGTGTTGGAGCCCATTACTTAAAAATTACAATGTACAAATATTTCAGTCATTGAGATGGCTGTCAAGGTTGAATTGGCGCTGACAGCGGGTTGGTGTGTTATATGTCTGAATAGGCACAGGAGTTGATGTCTCTGGGTACAGAGCATTGTTTCTCTGTTTGAACAGATAAGGAGAAGCTGAGAAAACCGACTTGAAGATGAGTGATTTTGCTGTACGTGATCTGTGAATGCAATCACGTTTAATTATCTGATGAGAGAGTACATACGGGTATTTTAAGAGTAGGCAGCTAAAGTGGTATGGATCAGATGTAAAAAAGAGGTGGGGAGAACGAAAGCAGAGGCTAGCTGGCTTCACATTTTAACTGTACAGGCATTTTGTCCCCGGTGGATTCCAGTGTCAGTGTAGACTTCATGCAAACTGTATTGGATGTTGTTCCCTCTGTGATTTTAGCAGTCACAAAACCTCCTGTTCTATTTGAAGAGAATGGCACTTTCTATTTGAGTTGAGTGACTGAACTGTAGCAAATGAGACATAAGGAGCGCTGAGAGAGCTACACAGGTGATCCGTGCAGGGCATCTCCTGCAGTTTGCAGGTAGAATTCATTAGCAATAAAGGGAGGATTTTTTCTCCGTATTTCCCGTTGATGAAAGTGCAGATAGTCTGCGTAGTTTGTTTTTCTGGTGGAGACTGGTGGAGAATTTAATGCTGGTGAATGCCCACAGAGGACATGGCAAATCTCAAGTTCAAAAGTTTTAGAGACAATCCAATTAACTGTTTCCATTGCTTTCTCTTTCAGTTGTTTTCTCGATTTGTTTTCATTGACAGGACCAAGAAGAGCAAGCTTATTTTGCAGTGTTCGATGGTCACGGGGGAGTGGATGCTGCCATCTATGCCTCCATCCACCTCCATGTGAACATGGTCCATCAGGAGATGTTTCAGCATGACCCCGCAGAGGCGCTGTGCCGAGCTTTCCGTGTGACCGATGAGCGTTTTGTCCAGAAGGCAGCCAGAGAGGTGATTGAGAAACCTGGGAGAGAAGGGCTTGATTCTGAAAGTATTCATTGACAAATTCTGTGTATGAAACAAAGAAACAAAAAAAAAACCTCAACAACCAGAAGTTGGGTGAATATCATACTGTTGAGAGAGACAGAACAGGTTTCCAGCACATCAGGCTATCAGAACAGGTCTCGGACAGGAACAATCAGAATTTGCATAGATTTGCTACCTCTCTCAAACACTGCAGGCTCGTCTTCTGCAGCTGTGAGTAGACCTGGAGAGTAGGAGTCCTAGTTTTATCCTCAAACCTCAGTTTGCAGTGCAGTGTGGCAGCAAACGAGGCAAGATCTCTGTGTGCTTGAATGAAAGCTCCTCAACTAAGGACGATCGGGGAACCAAAAAGGTGGTGCAAAGTCCCCTCAGTCCCAGAACCAAATACTGAAGATAAAAACGGAAATGACTGAAGAAATGCTGGCATGAGGCATCAATAAACTGACTGTGGTGTGCTGGACTAACAGAGGCGTGCGGCACGCAGCGCTGTCCCATTAACGACCTTCCTGCTGCCTTTGTTAGCAGGGTGCACCAGGCGCTGTGCTGAGCACAGCCGGCGGGCAGCACGGAGTCATCCGTGCCCAGTCCGTACTGGTCCCACTGGTGCCCTTCTTCATGTGCTGTGTAAATGTCACCCGCGCGCTTCTCACAACATCCAGTTCATTTAGAAGGATGCTGCTGCTATTCTTACGTTCGCATGCTAACTAGGTTTAGTCCTTGGGGGGCTGTGTATTTTTTTTCCTCATCTCTACAACATAAATCTTGCTTAGCTTCAGAAAGCAAGAATAAATGGATTGCCTCCTAGGCCTCCTAAACCTATGCAAGGGCTGAGTTAAGTGCAGGGAACTTGAGTTGCTTACAAATAAACCTCCCTCCAAGATCATTAACATGCACGTATCTCTATCAGCAGATAGGAAGCAGACCCGGGAAGTCAGCTAGAACAGTAGCAGATCAGTGGCTGAGCCCAGCTTCTGAAACGTGATTCCAGTTCAAGGCAAAGTCGATGGCTTGCATTGGCGCTGGGGGGCTGTGGCAGAACGGTCGCAGCAGTAAGGAAAGCGCTGCCTGGTCCTCCCTGAGAACAGGCTGCAAAGCTTATTAGAAAGCCCGCATGTTCACATGCTTTGA
This sequence comes from Oxyura jamaicensis, assembly GCF_011077185.1. Lineage (NCBI taxonomy): Eukaryota > Metazoa > Chordata > Aves > Anseriformes > Anatidae > Oxyura > Oxyura jamaicensis. The sequence goes on from NC_048911.1 coordinate 8,207,633, forward strand.
CACGGTTCTGGTTTGCTTATTTAAAACTGTAGGCTTTTTTATTTTTCTCCAATCCAGAGTCTGCGTTGTGGAACCACCGGGGTGGTGACTTTCATCCGAGGAAATATGTTGCATGTGGCTTGGCTTGGAGACTCCCAGGTTATGCTTGTGAGGAGAGGCCAAGCTGTGGAGCTGATGAAACCCCACAAACCAGATCGAGAGGTGAGAACGGCCTGTTTTAAATACCACTCCCCCATGTTTACCACTGAAGCTGACAGGTATTGGCTTTGTGTGGGATTCCTGGACACTGAGTGTTGCTTTGCTCCTGTCTCTCAGAGTGGCAGAGTATGGCCCAGTTATCCTGGTTTGGCTGGAAGGTAGCGTGAAAGTCTGCAAATCCTTTGTTCTCATCTGGCAGGGCTTGCAGCCCCCACCGTGCTGTGTTCCTGAAAACACCAGATATTTCTTGAAGTGTTCAGAGTGCGATGGCGAGTGCTAAGAGCTCTGTTCAAACAACCCTTGTGTTGCCTTGCTGTTTAGGATGAGAAGAAACGCATTGAGGCCCTTGGTGGCTGTGTGGTCTGGTTTGGAGCCTGGAGGGTGAATGGGAGCCTGTCAGTCTCCAGAGCTATTGGTAAGAATGGGCTTTAATTCCCTTTTCAGCCTGGCTTTTCCTCTTAATTAAACTTCCATTTTCTAGTGATCAAAACTTGAAATACAGCTGAAGATACAACTGTGAGCAGTGACCTCTATTTTTGCCTCTACAGTCTGAGGGGCTGTTCCAAGTAATCTCTTTAACTTGGGGATGAGAGCCGCTGGCTCCATGCTGTGCTAATAAAAGGGCTTCCAGATGCTGTGGCTGCAAACCCACGGTCTTGTGTCTGTGTTGTTTTTCCTCAGGGGACGCTGAGCACAAGCCATATATCTGTGGGGATGCAGACTCTGCCTCCACTGTACTAGATGGCTCTGAAGACTACCTCATTTTAGCCTGCGACGGCTTCTATGACACAGTCAATCCCGATGAGGCAGTCAAAGTGGTGGCTGACCATCTCAAGGAGAATAATGGTGACAGCAGCATGGTAGCACATAAATTAGTGGCATCCGCTCGCGATGCCGGTTCCAGCGACAACATTACTGTCATTGTGGTATTTCTCAGGGACATGAATGCAGCAGTCAGCATTAGTGAGGAGTCGGACTGGACAGAGAACTCTTTTCAAGGCGGGCAAGAAGACAGTGGGGAAGATAAGGAAAACCATGGAGACTGCAAACGACCGTGGCCCCAGCACCAATGCTCAGCACCTGCAGACCTAGGGTATGACGGACGAGTGGATTCCTTCACTGATAGAACTAGCTTAAGCATAGGGTCCAGCATTAACCCGTTTGATAATCAAGGCTATTTAGACCTGACAAAAACAGAAACTAGTACACCTAAGAGTGCCAAATACCTGCCACCAATTCAAGTGTTTAGTCCTGGTATACCAAAGAATGCGAATTTGATGAATGGTTTAACAGAGAAGAATGAATCACCAGAGAGCACCGCATCATCAGTTTGTGGACAGAGTGATCTCAGCACTCCTCTTAGTTTGTGTGCTGCAGGGCAGAGCATCTACAGGGGGAAGGGTTTGTCTCCGATCTTCTTTGGGCTGGAAGATGAACTGTTCAGGTCCTTGGGAAAACGAGTTGCGTTCTTTCATTTCCGGTTCTGTAACGGGAAGAGGCAACGAGGAGCCAGGCTCAAACCAAAGTTTCACCCGCCCCTCTTGGCTCGTGAGCCTTCCCACAGAGAAGGATCGGGTCTGTCCTTGCCTGTCCGAAGCCGCAGTAACACCAGGTTGTTGGTAAGACACTCCCCGTGGTGGAGGCTGGCTAGGCATAACGCTTACCCTGAGAGCATGTTTTCGATGCGAAGACAAAGTAATTGTATACCAGATTCGTACCTTCATCAATGCTGTAAAATGTAACCGTCCCCCTTGTGTTCCCCTTCAGACTCCCCTAGTAGACATTCCCAAAATAAACTGGCATCATCAGGAAGCAAAAAAAAAGGTGGGCATTTCAGAACTGTACTACAATCCCCTGCAAAGCTCAAACCACGTGTAAATAGACCTAGGAATTAACAAATGTAGTTGTTCCAATCTCAACAAAGTTTGCTGGTGGTGCCACCCTGAGCAATGCCACAGCCACCCCCACACACGAGTATCCAGCCACATTCACTAGCGAGAGCCGAGCCGCTGGGGCACTGAACAGACACTGGTAGGGAACAGTCCTTGAGCCTGCAGGAAGGTGAGCCCGAACCCGCCCGGGAGGTGTCTGGAGCAATACGTCAGGAAGGGTTCTGGTTGAGAACTGCCAAATTTTGTAGAGTGGGGGGGAAGTTTCCATAGAAGTCCAGGTTGTGTGGGTTATTTTGTGTTCTGCTTTGTTTATTTCAGGCTAGCATTAAGAATCAGAAAATTACATCCACTTTTGCAGGTAAAAGACTAAAAGCCATACAAGGTTTTACCAGGTAACTTAGGAATGGCCAAACTAAGCTCCTGCCGCTCTGTTCTCAGACTCCGATTGAGGTACAGACTCATAATTTACCTATTTTTTTTTTTCCTGTAACATAAAATGTGGAATATGAAGAAAACTTTTTTGTAGTTTTTAAAAAATATATTTCCTATGGCTAGGGGTACAGCATAGGGAATTTCGTATCTTTCTGGTGCTTTTAGTGGCATTTTTCTTGTTTGTCAGTTTAGGAAACTGTTCTCAATTAGTTTTAATCAAATGTAATTGTGCTTAATGCTTTGAGCCAACCTCTTTCCACCATAACTTCATCTCAGGTCTTAAAGCAAACCCATGTCTGTGGAGACGTTCGGTACAATGCTCACCCAGTCAAACCAGAGAGCTGCTTGCTAGGAATAATGAGCAATTTGATGAGCTGTTTGGTTTCAGTAATGATTTCTGGATGGCAAAGACGTAAGTTAATATAAAGTTGCAGCATGAAGGATGGTAAGATGCTGTGTCTACAAGGAGCATTAGTGCTGCAATTTGGTGATTTCCAGAATGCGTCAGAACGGGTGCCGGGCTGCCGGCGCAATCCGGAGTGAATGCAGATGAGCAGGGGATGTGCTTGGGGTTTGGAGCAGAGGGTAAAATCCGCTGACAATCCGGGGCTCTGCTTTGGTTAAACCCGAATTCAGAAGGAAGAGTGAGGAGTGTCAGTTGTCCTTGTGTTAATAGGCAGAGCCCTGCTCCTGGAACTCCGAAACAAACGGTACCCACCAGCTCTGCCCTAGCCCTGAGGCACTGTTAACCCTTACGGGAGCATTAAGGTAGGACCTAAGTAAGCAGACTGTTCCCATCAGCTCCACTAAATGCACATCCCGTTCCTCTCATTCGTTACGCTGAGACATTTGGAATAGTATGAATAAAGTAAGTCTTCATAAGCATTTATTGTACATCATTTTAGCAGTAACAATTTAATAACAGTGTTAGTATTTAGCTAGAATTTGCAAAGTATTTTAATATTATAAGTAGTCAGGAGATTATTCAACACGATGAGATGGCAAGGTTTGAATTCTGCCAATTTCCGCTTCTTCGATCTTTGATGCACTATTTAAAAAGCAATTTGATGAATAGCAAAAGGCTTTGTGAGTAACCAGGAGTTGGAGTGTGGCTTTAGATTCCTTTGATCTTTTTCAGAGTTTTCTTTTTTGTTTTTTCCTTTTATCTTATGGGATCATTGGCTCTTATCTGTCATCTTATTAAGCCTTAGCTGTTGTCATCATTCTCTTTAGCTGCAGCATATGTTCCAAGTCAGATTTACTAAGGAAATTTGAGAAACAGTAAAATATGCAACTCTGGGGCATCTCTGTGGTGCCTTTGTTTTAAATTATTCGCAGTAATAACGATGCATTGAAAGTCCATCTTACAGCGTGCTTCTGAGAGAAAGGTGGTGTAAGTGCAATTGTTTGTATGAGTAATCCGAATGACAAAATGTTACGAATGATAAACTTCTTCCCAGTCTGCAGGAGCAGTTGAAGAGCACTGGACTGCATGTGTGCTGTTTTGGGAAGGATATAGCTTTTTAGGTGTGGATTCATACATGATAATTCTGCTACTCATACCATTTATCTTGCTAGGAGAAAAATCTACCATCGTAGTTCCAGTGTGGTCAGGTAAAAAACATTGTATAGATAGCAAGTGTTCATTTCTTCACTAAATGCATATTTATAGAGTAGATAGGAACCATTTGTAAGGTAAGTCCTTTCAAGTTCTATAATATTAAAAGTAGTGGTTATTGGTCTGATATATGCTGCTCTTGACTCTACACACTAGACAAAAAAGCAGTGCTTTGTGAAATGCAGTGTTTTCTCTTAATGCCACTGGTGATAGGAAGTAGTTCTCTTCAGTTCAAAATCCTGTGCCCTTACTTGCTGCTTGCTAACGTAAGCAATAATCCCCCTCTAACGGTATCTAAGTGTTCTGTATCTCGTACTTTGAGTGTCTAGCTGGTGACAATGTAAAAATATTAGGCTAATATACAAGTATCTAATTGTATTTATTAACTGTTGCTACTGAGATTGTCTGTGACCTGTGTTTTGTATTTTTATTGTGCATCTTAGTGGTGGTGAAATTTGTATAACGAATCTTTCCAATAAAGAGCTGAAGTATCCCTTTTCACGTTAACACAACCCGCATCAGTTTCAGTTTACGTGTTAAGCGTGTTTGCAGAACTAGGAGGTAGGTAGTGAAAACTTTTTTTTTTTAATTATGTTGGTTTTGAGAAATGGGCTTCAGGCTCTTTGCCTGAAGCTCCTCAAAGCTCACTCGTAAGCTATTCACTGTGAGTACTAGAGGGATTCACTCAATCCCAACTCTGATAGTTTCCTGTGCACACTTTTTAAATGTGCAACTCTGAGGAATGTCTGCGTTGCAGAGAGCAGTATAGCACCAGACCAGGGAGCTGTTAACCCATTTCGATTTGCACTAAAGGTGGGTGGAAACGCATGTATATAACTTTTTTCTTTTACCTAGAAGTGCCATCAATTGTCCTTGCAAGTTAAAACCATTCAGTATTTGATTTTAGATTGCATTGTAACACTGAAGGACAATATCAGAGCAGCCTAACTTACGCCACATTTATAGTGGTACATCGTCATAGAAACTCCACTCTGTTTTTGGAACACTGTGTGTCAGTGAGAAATGCATGTCCTATGGGCAGATACGATGAGGCATAACGAGTTCTGTGTTTATAGACATGACTGCTGTAGTTCAGGTCCACTATCTCCTCACTAAATCCTCCCTACCCTGGCAATGTTCTGCAGAAAAAAAATGAGAAAGATTGGTCTAAATTAGGGGCTGTTTTAGCACAATTTATTCACTCAGCACTAGTCACGTAAACAAAGCCATCGAAGGGGATACCGCAGCTTTGTTCATGCCTGTAATCTAGGGCAATCTTTCTTTAATTCACACCCTCTTTGCAACAGGAACAAAACTTTCTACCCTTGTATCGTGCAATAAGTAAGAATGAAGCACTAACACAACCTCTGACTTAAATGTTCATACTTTTTTTCCAGTCCCTGATAAGCAGGCGATCGCACTATACTTGCCAGCACTAAAGCTAAAGAAAAAACTAAATCCCACCTCTTAGGGTCTAGTACAACTCTTGTATGTCGCAATTACATCGTGTTAGCGTTTTCTTTTTTTTTTTTTTCCTTCTCCCTCTCCTTCACTCTAGAAGACATCTTAAAACAAGAACAGGGGAAGTTGGCTGAGATCACCCTGAGTACTTCTACGCCCAAACGCGTATTTGTGTAGATAGCCAGGTGTGTTGTCAGTTGCTGCACTGGGTGCTCCTGTTGAGCTATCTGTATTACCTTGTTCACGAAACTAACATGTTCTTTATAAAGTGAATAAATTAAAGCTAATCCTTTAACAGTGTTGGGACTTTCCATTTGCAATCTTGTTCTACAGTTCACATCTGAGTTTATAGTTATAACCATGTATTAGTCATCCATATTTTATTTATGCTGTTTATACAGAACAACTGTTGAAGTTTTACCAATATCTTAAATAAAACAGTAATTTAAACCACAATTCAGCCAGTCTGTTTCATTAAAAGCTAATGAGGACAGCAACTCACATTAAGTGTCTTCAGTGTGGGAAAAGATGACTTCCTTTGTGCCGTATGTAACAGGAACCACCCTTCACTGCTGGGCTGTGGGGTACCTATGCAGAGAAACACCGAGGTGCTCTACAGCCAGGAAGGCAAGGTGCTGGTAGGGCACTGTCATTTCAGGTCCAGCTCAGAGTAAGTTACTTAAATCAGGCATCCAAGCCTGCTTCCCTACCTCTTGTTTAAAATCATCTCTAAGTAAGCTCTTTGTGAGGGCAGCTAAGCATGAGGGCACTGCTTTTTACTGCAAATGTTGGACACCAACTCTAGAACAGATCATGTGGCTAATTAAAATAATTTACTTCAGCTTGGCCCTCTTTGTAAGAGTAAAGCAGCTGTGAGTGTTGAAGAGGCAGGGCTCTGTGATTACTGTTAATTGGGCTGCGTATACTAATCAACATGCCACCCTGTACAACAGTAAACACACTTCGCTATCATAACGTGCAGCTTGTCGTAAGGCCACCTTCAGCACTCACCAGCTGGAACAACGTGTGCATAAAAGCTGCCCTCGCCTTCCTTCAGCTGAGAAACAAATACTTACTGCATAAAGTACAAGTCAGGAACAGAGAAATACTTACTGCATAAAGAGCAAGTCGGGTAAAAACCATAGCTCCTCCTCAATTCCTGCCTGAACGCATAAGATTTAAATAGTTGGTCTGGCTTCCCTGAACACAGCTTTAAAATTCCCTGCGGATTTCCTGAATTACTTGGTGAAAGGGGCTTCAAACAAGTGACAGCTGTACAGCAGAAGGAAGGTCTCCCATGTTCAGGCAGGCATTATACCAACTCAGTACCAAAGAGCAAGTCAAGCTTGGTGACAGTGTGCTGCTTATCTGAACAGACAGCCTGTACCCTGTTACATATTTACACAGGAACATCTAAAACTTCACACCAGATTTCAACATTCATTTTATTAACAAAGTGCAAACAGTTTTAAACTATGAGTTGTACAGCACTTACACTGCGGAACACTCACATGAAAATGAATGCCAGTAGTCAGCTGAGACAAGGACAACTATCACACAAATTCATGCTGTTTCACTAACCAGTTAATTCAGCTTTCATCATAGCTTCACAAGTAGTTTAGCAGCTCAAAATGCAATGCACAGTGGCAAAAAGTTTGGCAATGTGTTCGGTTGGTCCACAGCACAGTCTGCGGAAAACAACTTCTGTGCCAGCTACTTTACCCAGCTCTCGAGCCACTGCGGCGGTGGGAGTCAGTAGTCTCAGTCAGTTCAGACCCTTTAAAACGAGGACATGCGTGCATTGGCTGTTACTCCAATGACACAAGAGGACAGCCTGAACCAGGGCTCCAGCACATTTTGGACATTTTTTCAGAGCACCTGAAGCTGGCAGAGCCAGCAGGAACGCAACCTTTATAACAAACCTTCAAAGGTCATTTTGCCCCAGTAACAGGTTTAAGATGACTGCAGAAGAACCACACAATGGTATTGACAGAAAGGAGTGCGCACACAACCATCAACAGCCTCGGACTAAGCTCCAGTGAATAAATGCACCTCTTCCCAGGAACACGAGCCAGCGAGTCTTCGGGCCCCGAGCCAGTTCTCTATCTGGTTCAAAGAAAGCTTTCACTGAAAACCCTCGTTTTGGGACAGTTTTAAGGCTTCAACAAATACAACCCGATAATTCCAAGTTCTGCGCTGGGTACTTGAACCCAATTTATTGGTGATTCTGTAAGCATGCAAAAACTCAGGCAGTCCTTCCTTAGCACAGTGTAATTTTTAAAGGCTGACCTAAAAATGCAGATCACTGAACAGCCCGGAGGAGGCAGGTTAGCCACACAGACCAGGAGCTCACCTGTCTGCTCTACCTCTCCTGGGGGCAGGCTGCGGCGCATTAGGCTGCACAAGCACCCCTCTGTCTACTTGAAGATGAACGTTTCCTCTAATCTCTGCAGCTCGAGGGGCTGTACAGGAAAGGTGCATCCCCAGGGATCCGGTCACCTCAGAAGCTACCTAAAGCAAACAGTGAAAATTACCTGGTGTTGTCTTCTCCATTAACAAAGCTGAGATCATCAGGACCGACTTGCTCACCCTCTGGGAACGCCGAGCACCGCTCTGAGGCTGAAAACAAACAGAAAAAAACCTGTACCAGGCGAGCAACCAGAACAGGAAGAGTTAATGTTCCATCACTTGCAAGTGCTGCTGTGTTGCACTTCATCCCTGACATACTGGTACACGATGTGATCGACACTGTGTTAGGACTGCCACAGGGCTTTAAATTAAAGATAACTTTAGTCAAGCACAGATACGAGCGAGGTTTTTATTATTCTGGTGAGACGCAAAGATTTAATGCTTGCTGCAGACACACAGCAAAGCTGTAAACTAATTACTGGGCTGAGTCGTTAGGCCATCCTGCTAATGCACAGTGAGGTGCTTATTCAGGCCCAAATCAGCTCCAACCACCATCAGACGTCACCTCACAGGTTTTAATTTGATCAGAAGGTTAAAGCTTTTCAGAAAGATATGAAATGAGTTTTTAAAATTACACTGAAGTGCTCAAAGCACGCTCCTGCCAATTAAGATGCAAATCCACGTCTCAGGCAGTGGTTACCTCCCTGAAGGTAGCCTACTTACAGGCCCGCGCTGCTGCACAGGGAGTTCCAATTCAGAAGAACTGGAGCTATGGGTTTTCCAACGCTTCCCCTGGGAGAGTCACCTAAACTGACTTCTCAAGGCTAGAGAGAGTTCCCCTCTTCTGTTTTGATCTGCTTTTAATTAGGATCCCAGGAGAGGAGTTCCAAATCGTATTGGCTCTTACTTGTGCTTGAATACCTCTATGGCACCATCACAACCCCTGCTTCAGCAGCGCTGAGGCAGACTCACAAGACGTGAACACAACCAGTTCTACCTTCACTCGAGGACTGCACAGAAAAGGCATGGTTAAACCCCTCTGACGTAGAGGTGGCATCCTCCTGCTCTTCGTTTTCTGTGTCACATTCGATGTCACTATCACTGCTCATTCCCGGCAGGAGATGAAGGACGTGCTTCTGACACGCCCCACCTACAAAAAGATAAACAAAAGCAAAAATGGTGGCAGGAAGATCTCTCTAGCTAAAGCATTTCACTTTTTTCACACGTAAGAGTTACCAATATCAAATACCAAGAGCTGGCAGGAGAACAAGGGAGAAAGAGCACGTTTTGAGCTAATGTATTTACCAAAGCACCAAGGAATTTGACAAAACAGCAGGGACCAGCTTTGAAAACAGCCTAATTGTGCAGCTTAGCTTAGCTTGAGAGGAGCAGTTCCAACAAGCCACCAGCTGAGTGCAGACTCAGGTTCCTTCTCGTTCAGCTGCTCTCTCTGCGAGCTGCTCTGTCTACCTCTGCAAGTAGGACAAAATAAAGGTGGCTTCTTTAACAGTTAAGGGATAGTATGACCCTCTACACGGATATATCTACCACATCCTTCAAGCAGCAATATTCCACTTAATCTATTCAAGTCTCACACACAAAACCAGCGCTGTTGATGATAATCAAGGTGGCTTCTTTTGTTTTGCCAGAACTTGGGAGTGCACTGATATCAAAATTCTCCCTTTTATACTGTTTTGTAGCTGACCAAAAGGGTTTGTTCGGCTCTTTTACTTCTCCAGAGTTGACAGTCATTGCTAAGAGAAAGCAAGTAGTTAAGTGAGATGCCAACTCTACTGTAGTTTTCCCTCTGAAAGGAAAAAAAATAGTAATATTTGTTTCCTGGGGTTTTTAACAATGAAGTATTTTAGTTTTTAAAACATTTTCCTATTAGACTCTGCTATAATAGGAGAACTGCGGGAGCACATCACGATCACGCTGCAGTGACTAAGAGCAGAAATTCAGTTTTGTCACTGAGAGACCTTCTGTAAATGCCAACTCCTACACAATATTGCACACTGCAGATAGAGATGGATGCTGGCACCTTAATATAGGCTTTGCGCTACAATTCAGTCATTGAAATTCAAATTAGTGCAGGGGTGGAAGGCAGGAGAGTTTTAGCAAGATAAGAAAAAAAACTCTTCTACGTGGACTTTGAAAAAGAAAGGCAATAATATTTTTTTCCAGCATGGAAAGGATGCAGGAAGGGAGGGGGAAAAGTTTCCTCTAAGTCTCTAAGGAAACTGGCTTACGTACCACAACACCCAATACAAATGAAACACTGGAGGGGTTCTACTGTGATGTGGAGGCACTTAGCACTGCAGCTTGTTCCTGAAAGCTTAACTTAAAAGTCAAGGTCACTGACTATTAGTTTAATTAGATAAGAAATTATTTTCAAGGCCACAAAAACAAACAGCAAAGCAAAAGACCCAGAGGCATATCAAGAGGTAGAAAAAACAAGCAGCAGTCCAGAGAAATGGATGGCACCTTGTAACCTTACGGCTAGCTCCCCACATTCCTGTTGTACCATAACATCACCATTACTCCATGGAGAGCAGTGGCACAGAGATGTTCCTTCCTCATTTAGATTTATACAACAGCTGCTGAACGTTACGGCAAAGTTCAACAGCCATAGACATGGGATTTTTTTTCCCCCTTTGAGCTATTTCCATTACAGAAACAAACAACCACGGACCAGAGCGTGGCAACGCTGCATTTGCCCTGTACAACATCCAATTTACCTTCTTCTGGCCCCGCTGAAGTGCCTTCAGAAAGCACGCCCTGCAGTTCCCCAGTTTCAGCGTTGTTTTCCAGACTACCTGACTGTGTTCCTTCTGTGCGATATCCTTTAGAGTTTGACCTTAAGAAAGAATTTAGGAGAAACACACATTAGAAATTCAGCTTTAATCCAGCTACGGAGACAGCTCCTTTTAGTGCCACATCTAGTTTTACTCATTGCTTCAAGTCATTTGCACTTAAAACTTCCAGCTTTAACTAATTTAGAAGCATTTAAAATCTCAAAAACTAAACCTCAAAGTTTATAAGTATTTTCAAAAAACTTGTAATCCTTAGTATTTTTAGGAAGTGCACTTAACTCCCTGATGTGTAACTGAACTATTATGAAACTACTGAAAAACAGAGTCCCAGTGAAGAGTGCTCTCTTAAATGAGGAAACCCAAAGTGGTAACATTCAGTTAGATATTTTGGAACAAATTGCGGGAAAAAAGCCTTCCAAATCAAAGTAGCAGACTACTAGAATAGAAAAGATGACTTGTACCCCAGTTATAAAACAAAAAATCGATCTCCATAGGGAACAACAGCAACCAAGTAAACTTCAAAGTAATTTCACTTCCCTGTTCCAAGCACTCGGGTATAGTGGATTGGTATTTTTTCTAGATCAAGAAAAAGGAGGAAAGAAAGAGACAAGGAAAGGGAGGGGAAAAAGGTCCTTACCCTAGAGCAACGAGAGCACCAGCTTTTCTGGTCTTCTCTACAGCAGCTAAGCCGTTTAAGCCAGAAACTCCCACATCAGAATCTGAAACTTCACAAGGTCTTTCCTCTGCCTTAGGCAGAGCCTCAGCAGCATTACTGCTGGCCAGGGGCCTGGGACAGTGGTGCCGACTGCTCGACTTTGAACTCCCTAGGCCGCCTGAGAAAAGAGGGAGAGAAGCTCAAAGCACTCTTTGTTTTAACTGGATGCTTTAGTCTTATTTTACACCACCTGTTTGGTTCCAAACATGTATGTACCAGCACAGCTCCCCTCCTGCCCCCAGACCGTACATTTCGTAGGCCTCCCATGGGATACACATACCACTTGATGCATTTTCTCTAAGCACACACACAGTCTCTGTCTCAGCTGCCATTTCTGATGGGAGATGCAGGTAAGTACAGATTAATCCTTCCCCATCTTGTGTAGGTAAAGCTTATCTTCTACTAACACAGCAATCCTCTTCACTGTTATTTTTCCCAGCCACGGGTGCCAGGTTATTTGTCACCCATCTCCTACGTCTGTTTAGCATTATGAGAAACCAGTTGTGATACCCTGTACCTTCTCTAGACACTTAGACTGTGAAGGGCAAAATACCAATTCTTGCGTTAGGCATTTCATTTCAATCAAGGAAATGCAAAACTCAGGAGCAGCAACACTCCACAATTCTTTCAGTCACACACATTGGGATGTTTCTTGAATTGCCTTTAAGTCAAATCACAATTTAAGCTTGTTCAGTATTTTGTCACCTATGATTTTCAGTGTAAAGGCAACCCCTAAAACGTCTTCAGAGGGACCAGAAGTAACATACAACACGTACATCTGTGCTCTGTTGACCTGGCAGCTGTGTGGCACCATTCCACAGCTGCCAACTTACCTAGGGCCTACACAGGTACCCTAACATTTAATGGATTTGAGAACAGATCCAGCCAAGTCTCAGGCAAACTTCAGTTGCCAATTAAATGGACTTCTTGAAAAGCTTTTGTACAACATGTGCTAAGATGCAGTGCACCACACAAGTAAAGATGACTTTGCTTACCTTCAGAGGTTTGACTGTCTCCCTTTAGCCGAAGGTTACCTTCCCCGCAGTCCATAGCCCTTCGTAAAGACAGACTCCCTGCTGCTCCAGAGCGAATAGGCTTGGGGGAGTTACTTTTCTTACTCGCAGCTGCAAACATAGTTTAAGATGTGACAAAGATTCAATCAAACTGCTACAGTATTCTGCACTCATGCTTCTTTTAAGTGGTTAACGAGCAATGAGACAAACCGAGTTCAACTCCCTAACCTGCACACAACTCCTTCCACACCCTTCCTGTCAAAGACATGGTCTAGAACAAAGCTGAAGTAACTAGGGCTAAGGCCAAAAATACACAGGAAATGCCCGCCTGCCTTCCAGTAAGAGATCCTTCAGGAAGCGATCACCCCGATGGCTTCAGCCATCACACTCCTGCATGGAAGCATAAAGGATACGGACAGCCAAAACCATCTCTCAGCTCTTACGTCTGAAGCCCAAGGTCACTAAGGACCTCAAATGCAAGACTGGACGTCAGGCTATGGTACTCACACTGTAACTTCTCAACTTAATTCTCTGACTGTGTGTCAGTGTGACTCATGGGACAGAAACTCGCCTAGGTATTGGAATGGAGGAAAGGTAACTGGAACAGCAAAACACAAGTTTTACTGTCACCACATCCCATAGAGGTGAAGGATTTAGGCTTCAATGCAAGTCAGAGGATTGCTCCAGTTCTACAGAACAATATATGCCCGTTCTTTTAGGTCCATTGCATAGTGAAAGGACTTCCTAGTGCCTTAGCAGCTTTTGAAAGATGAGGCATTTGCTAAGCAACAAGGTAGCATTAAAAGCCACACAATACACAAATGCTAGCATTTCCAAAGGTGTGGCTTGATTCTTCTGTGGCTTAGAGATGGTGCAATTTAAGGCTCCAAACTGAGACGCAATTCTATCCTCAATGAGCACCATCAGAGAAGAAATTTTCTGCTCTGGGGAAGTGATGAAATGCAAGGTAAACCTTGGCTGGAGCTGCAAAGGCCCTTTCTTGCAGGTCAGTATTGAAAGGAACAGAGAGGAACAGGACTATTATACCAGCTCTTCAGTCCACTCAGACATTTGTAATAGATTTCTTACTTGTCTTGGTTCCAAAAAAGCAAGCAGTAACTTGAATCAAAACTCAAAATGCTGGAAAATCATCTGTCCCAGGCAACAGGGAAGTGAGAGAGGACTGTACCATCTGTGCCTTTATTAAGGTCATCAGCAACTTGCACAGTCTTTGTGCTGGTACTTGAAAGATTCCACACTGGCTTACACCAGTGACACTTACCAGAATTCAGTGACAATACCTGAAGAGACTGAGACACAAGCGTATCTTTGGAAGAGGTCACCTTTTGAAAGGCAATGTCTCTCCACAAGCATCACGAAACATCAAGTTCATAGATGGACCACATCTAGAGCAGCATTCAGCAAGAAATGACCTTCAGCTAGAATCAGTTCAGCACTGCATTAAACTTCAGAACTTTCTCACTGTAGGTGTGCTACTCATCATGGACCCAAAAATTTAGATTTTAAATTTATGTATTCTTGAGTATGAATAACTACAAGAAGGTCTATTTCCAGGTGCCTGGATACATAAACCACCTATACAAGTGACATTTACATCCCCCCCTGCTCCAAGCACTTACAATTCCTTATGTAACAACTGGTAACTGAAGACTTTGTCAGTAGTTCCATTCCTATTTCCTGCAGCTTGCTGCAGCTGTCTGTTCCACAGGCAGCTAAAGCACCTTGCTCAATGGAGAAGAAGTTGGGCTGCCCATCGCATGAGCCAGCGTTGCTGCTTCTTACTTCCGATAGCTGGTTTTTTACATCGGACATTTTGCTTCGTACTTCAGCCATCTGAGTTTTAAGTCTCTTCAGCATCTTCAGGTCAGGTGGCACACGCCACATCGCCTGGTGTCTCCGCTGATCTCGATCTTTTAGAGAATACGATGATGCTTCACCAAAGGGAAAAGTTAAAGAACACAACAGGTAAGTACAACAGTTCTCAAATACAAATAGGTATCTATTTTTTTAACAGCTACAAGAATTCTACCTTCTGCACTGCTAAAAAACAACAGATACAGACACTTTCCTCTGTACACTGCAGCACCATAGTATTTAGGATGTTAGCACTGCATCACTACTAGGACAACAGATTCCAGGATTTCTTTTCTTGTTAGTACACACCGCTCCTGGTACTCTCAACCACCAAATGTACAAATTGTGTGAAGCAAGAGGTGTGGCTGCTTCCTGAGCAGATAGCTGTTTTGTGTTATTTTGACTCTCAATGCTAACCTCTTCTAGAAAAGGGCCTTTCATTCATCTCCCACAACGGCTTTCAAAGGAACTGCACGAACTGCATCACTGCTATGTTGCTACACAAACCAACCAGCCACTTCAGTCACATCCCCCAAGAAAAGACAAGAAGACCCTCCTTGATAGACACTGCTGTTTTCAGTTGAGTCATCTGGCCTTCTCAAGCTGAGGTCAACCATTAAGACAAAGAAAACGTCAGAGCAGATAGTAAGACACAGCATACTGATGAGCACAGAGGAGGATGTGAAAGTCTAGCTACCAGTGAGAAGAACCGCCTGTCATTATCCTTCACCCACTCTTCAAACCTGCTTCTAACTCTGGAACTGCATTCCCAGACATTGCCAGGTTGGAATTAAGATTATTTGAGACGTGATGTGCAGTTACCTCTGTTCTGTAGAAGAGAGGCAGGCGGACGTGGCTGAAGGCCCCAAAGGTTTTCCATACCATTTCTGTCTTTTAGATCCAACAAGTGGATTAAAATCAAGGGATCAATATCTAGTAAACTGCTACTGGCCGTCGAGCCCAGGACACCTCCTCCCCGCCTTGAAGGTCTTCCACTTGCACTGGTGTAGCCGTGGCTAGTACCTAAGGAAGAGTTATGGACAAAAAGTATTTCATTTCTTATCTTTTATAACTCTTAATAAAAAGATTGAACATGTTAATTAACAAATCAAAACAAAGATTATTCTGAAGACATGCACATAAACTTTCTAGCTATTTCCCTCTCCCCATAGCCACTGCAGCATAGATACCACTGCTAGTGAATGCCACTCCTGACCTGTGGTCACCTCTGCCATAAATACGTATATATTCAACAACTTGTTGAGCCATAGGTTACCATCTTGTTAACCTATGGCTCACCTTTCCATTATTACAACTAAATAATGGAAATAATAAAATAATTATTACAATTAAAACATATTTCTGCTTGACTTGTAAGGATTTTTCACTTCGTTCCTTCCATGTAGTTTAGGTTCCACAGTGCACTAAAATCGAAGTGAATTTATCATGCGTTCAGAGGCCACACAGACATTAGTAAGAAACTGCTTGGCAATCTACTTTTGATTGAAATGGAAGGGTTTTCAAAGAGGCAGAGAAGTCTCCCTTCTAACTTACGTATCATTTTTAAATGAGCACATTCAGAAGATTCCCCCCGCCTTTTTTTTACTGAACCAGTGAGACGTTTCTGCCACACTGCAATCATCAGTACGAACTACATGATGCAGCATTTCCAAAAATAGAAATGCCCGCAGAACACACAGCTTGGTGTTGCTTCCAAGAAGAACAGCGGAAGAAATCCAGCAGCGTTTTGCATAAATGGGAATTCTGAAGGCTGTTTTTCATACCTGATGCTCCAGGAGTAGCAGCAGCTGCTGCATCCTCCATGAGATCTCCTTCTTCCAATTCCATATTATTACTGTATTCCACATCATTTTCTCCAGACCTTAGGTGATGATTGGGGTGGAAAAGGGAGAACACAATTAATTATTATCTTCTGTCAGCCCCCTTTAAACATTATGGCACATACCACTGAGAAAAACACAAAGCACTGTAAATAGTATCTTCTGCATTCCCAACCACACTAATTAAATGAATGAAAGTGTTGCACACAGCTAGGTTGTACGATCTCATCCTGCAAACATCTGTATTTGTATGTGTTACAACACATTCTCGTGTTTTAATGAAGATTTTAGGATTTGGCATCACCTCAGCTAAGAAATTTAAGTTCTCTAGTTTTAATTAACTACCTGTCCTTATCATCACTCTCCTACTACCACACCACCCTCTAATACCAAGCCTCTCGATTTCATTAGTGTTGATCAGTACAGAAAAAGGTTTCTTGGCACATTTGGAAAGAACTATTACAGAATAAAAGATATAACATGTTCCACAAAAAAATAAAAAAAAAAAATGAAGAGAACAGAAAGAAAGGAACTAGCTGTCTGAAAATTCAATGTTTAAGATTAACTGTACCAGTTCATGTTGTTTCCAGTAGAGGAAACATCCCTCAGGTTGCACTGACTCCCACATACGCCGTAACGGCGATGTATCAAATGAGTCAGTTTCCACTAGAACAGGATGATTACCACTGGGAGACACGGTGATGATCTGGGAGGCACTTGAAGTTACTTACATGGTTTCTTCATCAATATCATTTTCTTCAGTGTTACTAGTTGCTGTCGAACTAGCTGAAGAGCTGCTACCATCGAGGTGGTTAACCTCATCTTCTCCAGCAAGATCTACATCCAAATCACCGTCAGAGAGTTCATGCTACAGGAATAACAGAACAAAAAGGAACATCTTACTCGCACCTTAATGCATTTACCAAAACCTACAAACAGAAATCTTATCTCCACAGAGGTGTCACACTATCA
The DNA here is from genome assembly GCF_011077185.1 of Oxyura jamaicensis. NCBI lineage: Eukaryota > Metazoa > Chordata > Aves > Anseriformes > Anatidae > Oxyura > Oxyura jamaicensis. The sequence continues at coordinate 8,224,872 of NC_048911.1, forward strand.
CAGAGAAATTAAGAGGGTTTTGAAAGCAAAAATAAAAGCTGGTAACAAAAAGGGAAGTTGGATTTTTCAGATGCAACTGGGAAACCTTCTTGTGGTAGGATCAAGTAGCTCTGTTCCAGAGCATCTCTGTCATCTCTTGCTACCTCTTAAATTTGTTATCTCCTATTTCCACACAGGCACTTATAAATCTAATTTACAACTCTAAAGTTCACCTATGTTTCTACTGCTATCCTAGCATAAAAAGCTACACAGAAAGGGAGGCAGAAAATAGACAATTCCTACGTTAAAGTCTTCATGCTGGATCTTCTCTTCATCCTCTTCCTTGCTGTCTCGCACTAATCCTGGAGCAGCAACGTTCTCAAGTAGTACTTCAGTGCTTTGTCCAGATTTCTTTGATCTTGTTTCTGGACTATCATCGTTCTGGGGACTAAGATGGGTGTCTGGAGGTGAAATGCCTCGTGATTTCTGAGTCCGGGAAAGTTCAATCGCAAGCCTCTTAAATATTAAAAGAATACACAAAAGTGCACATAGAAGACTACAATGGAGCAGCAGCATCAAATAATTTTGTTGACTTGCACATAGTGTATTTTACTCATGACAATATCAAAGTACCAAGTAAACAAAAGTAAACAGAAGTACCCAAGAAAACAAAATCATCCAATATGAGCTTTGTAACCTAAACCAGTTCACTGATGGTCAATAAAAGGTGTTTTTACAGCAATATACATTCCACTTACTTCTTTGAGATTATTTATTTGTTGGATATAACTTGTCTGAGCTGCTTCCAATTGAGCAATATACCAGTGTTGATCCCGACACTTTTGGAAAAAGGTTGGTGAGCGCACCTGAAACCTTCAAGAACAACATTTGAAAAGTTTCAGTTTTCTGACAAGGTCTGAAAAGCCACGCGTAAGTCCATCAGACAAGCTGGAATCTAGTCTGTTCAGTGTTTCATCACAACACGTACTTCTATACTCAGTATCCTGAATGCACTGACTGGTAACAGGACGCATTTTGTAGCTGAAGCAGTTATAGAAGAGGTAGCTATCTTCACAAACCAAACCATCAGAATTAACATACTACAAAGCATTTAACAGTAGCTTCGCAGAGCTCTCTGAAGTAGACAAAGCTTCTACATTTGTCACGACATTGCAGTTTCCTTTGGCAGCATTAGTTCCCTTACATTACAGTCTTCCTTCATTCCCAAAGCTCTCCCATGCTTACTACACTCCAAGGGAAAGAATAACCCTTTTTCCTGAGTTACCTACAGATCTCCAACCAAGGCATATTAAAGTCAAGTGTAGCTGCTTCTCAAATAAATGTATTTCAACTTTTCTCAACTCCCTTAAGCTTTAAAGGAACAAATTTGCTAATGACAGTGAAATCCGTTTCTGACAAAACATGTCACAGTTATTTTAAATTCAACTACTTCATTGTTTCCTACTTCAGTAGTATGATACTTTATGAAATAATAGCAGAAAAAAGCTACACAAAGTTGTCTCTTACCTTAGGATCACGGTGTCATTCTGTCTGTTTAAATAGCCTTCATTGGCTAGCAAGTCTAGACGAAAGAATCTGTTGTAACCCCAGCATTCTCCAACTTCAAAATCGGAAGCAAACTCTCTAATTATGTTTTTAGTGGGATCATTGGTGGACTGGTGAACCATTTCTACACGGTACTCGTACCTGCACAGAGGAGGATCACAGATTAATACCCAAAGAGATGTCAGAACTGATGAATGTGTCAAGTTTAAGAGAACTGCACTTTCTGGGAAGTTGGCATGTCCAGCTGAAGAGGTTGTAAAATTTTACTGAAAATTTACATAAGCACTACTAGGAGAGGAAGGTAGTAGAAGGGAGCAGTCTGTCAAACCAAGCCTGTAAGTCTGTGACTAAATACCAGGAGACACATTCTCTCCTTGGTTGTTTAGCCAGCTTGTTTTCTATCTTAAGTAAGGCACTGAGTAACATCTTGAAAATACTATCTTCAGCTCAGACAACAGGAATCTCACTAGTCTTTTCAACACTGACTGCATCAGTCCCTAGCAACACTACAGGACTTCAGGTCATTCTCTTCCAACCTCTCCAGATGCTCTGCCAACAGAAGAAGAAACAAACAAGAAACAAACCAACCCAACCAACAAAAACAAACACACAACCACAACCTGGCTGTTCTTACTGCTGGTTTGCTTACTTGGATGTCTCTGGCAGTCCAGCTGACAGCTCCAAGAACACAGACAGGTAGTAACCCCGTACCACTCCATTTCCATCCTGGAAAAATATAAAATGAGGAGAAGATAAATTGTTTTGTTTTTTTTTTTTAAAAAAAAAAAAAAGCTAAAGCCAGACAAACCCCACCCCTACACTCCCCACTCTTCAAGGCTCAGAAAACACTTTCAGAAAACAGCTTCAGTCATATTTTCAGCAGTGGTCTACTTTGTATGCCACAGTTTTGCTTTTTTTTTCCTTCTGTGACCAAGAGCTCATCCTGTAATCTGAATCAACGTAGAGCTTGCATCTAGAAGTGCATAGACACTCCAGTATTTGTATCACCGATATCAAACTCCAAACAGAGCTTTAGTTACTTTATTAATATTTTAAGAGTTCAATTAAGTGGCAGACTGAATAGACAAACATTTGTCAATATATCAAAAAAATTTAATGTAGCACTGAAAAAGCAGCAAAAAAAGCTCATCAGTTTAGTAGATGTCCTGTTTTCCCTCAAGCTCTCAACATGAAAACTGCTCAAGTTAAACATTAGTTCTGAAATACTTCATGTAAAACTGTATTTCAAAGCCACTTCATTTTTGAAATGAGAGAGTAATCTCTTTTCTTTAGAAAAACATGCAACATGAGAAGTTAGGTCAGTTAACAGAGTAACCACATTAGAATCACCAGAAATCAAGAAAAAATACGGCAAAATTTCCATCGCACTCACCTCAATCAAGGATGAAGAATGGTTCAACTTCAATCCTCTAGGTTGAAGAAATATTTCAACTTACCACTTGAAAATAAATTTTAAGGTCTTTTGACAGCACACCTTACACAGTCAATGAAGAACTCACAGTGCTCTGAAAACTTACACAGGAGTCCACCTCTGCACTGCTAGAATACAATTCTGTACCTACGTGACCCTAACAGTTCTCTGAAGATGCCATTCAGATGACTGATAAAAAAAACTTGTACTCCACAATCAAACTTATGAAGGTGTTTCTCCAAACACTTCTGCAGCCAGAACTTCCTGGAAGCACTGACCAGAACAGTGGAGTGAAAAAGATCACACCTTACAGGTTAGCGCTCCAACACTGACAAAGACATCGCTTCAGAAGTCTGAATACTCAACCCACTGAAAGGACGATAGTACAATACCTACATTTTAACATCACCATTTGAGGACAGGGCACACAGAAAAACAGATTCCCCTTCAACTAATGCTCTGTCGTCCTCCAATTTCCCAAATAAGTATTGTTCATAAACATGAATTAAGTTAATCTAGACTTCAGCTTGTTTTTTGTTGTTGTTTTAATTCAAACTAAGAAACATCTGCAAGAAACACTCAAAGACAAAAAGAGTAAAAACGTCTGTTAAAGTTCCCATGGCATAAGACACATTTTAATTGCTTTTACGTTAACCAGATTAACTTTACTGAGAAAGTTCATGATAGGTATCTAGAAACAGAGAGGGAACACTTCAATGCCTGATGATTAGCTCTGCAGCTCTAAGTTTTTTTCCATACAGCTCTTTATACACAACATCTCCTCTCTTGAGGAAGAAACTATCTGATATTTCCCTACAAGAGAAGCATAAGCACGCTGCCTAAGAGCTTTAGGCTGGATAAACAATTTTAGTTGAAAATGTAACTCACTGGGTAAACTTTTAACCTCCAACAAAGTCCTGACACTTGAAGAGGTGGACTGTAAACAGGATCTGCTCGCTGACGCAACGTACTATTGAGAAAAGAGAAAAAAGATTTGCTATAGAGACAAAGCAAAACCCTCCATGAAATAGCAAGTAATGCATACACTTGCACTCAACGCTGTAGAGCCATCCTTCATGCTGCACACAGTGTGTACCTGCATGAACTATGCAAAATGTTAAGTGCCCTTAAGAATACGTATTCCTCGCAAAATTATTCAATATTCTGTAAAAAGAACTCTAAGCAGTTTGTCTTTATCATGGTGAACCTTTTTTCTACCCGTTTAGAGAGGGTTAATTGCTATTCACCTGGTAAATAAGAGATTTTGACTGAATTCATAGAGCTTAGTTCATATCTAACAGTTTTCAGTAAAGATTATTCAGTGTTTTAAAGAATACTACATGTCAATAGAAGAAACAGAAGAAGCTTCCTGATATTCACAGTAGTTTCATAAGATACAATCTTACCTGAAGTTTTCCAGTACAAAAGTAGTTGAGTCATAGGCTGGGACCAATTCACTGAGGGGAAAAAAAAATACATTAGAACACACTGAATAACACAACATTAAGAAAATCTAAGTTCTGGAATTTTCAGAAGCATTTCATATGATTTAGGTCACTAGCACCACTGAGATTCACCAGGACTACACCGGGTTATTTCAGCACTTTTGAAGAATCCATTTATAAGCCATTCTCCCCCGCACCTCTCCATGCGATACTGCACATCAAATCAAGTATTTTACGTTACGAAGAAAAAGCAGCTGAAAAGTATTTAAAGAAAGTTAAGAGTATTTACCCTTCTACCTGTTATGCCTAGTAATCTGTTAATAAGAGTGATTTTTTAACATAAAATTCCTTGATAGCTCTAGAAGGATGAACCTACTGCATGGCTAGAAATACAAAGCTTAAATGGTTCATGTTTCAGAGCAGTACCTACCTTACTGCACTGGGAAACGAATATTCAGCTTTAAACTCTCCTCAGACAGTACTTTATTTTTTTTCAGAACACGCTTCAGGACAATAGTTTTGAGATTTCATTTAAAAACAAGCTAAACTGGTATTTGCTAAAGAACACAAACGGATTTGAGGAGTTCAGATTTCTCATGCTTGCAATTTTATGGAGACAATTTGCAGCCAGCTATCCTAAACCCACAGACTTCTTCAGAGCCCAGCATTAACAGCCCTCTTTTTATGAAGAAGAATTTTGTTAGGAAGTGGTTTTGCCTATATATTCTGAATTAAGGTGACCTGCAGAGGCATCTCATGAGAGCCTTGCAATTATATGCTGAACGACCCCAATAATAAGAGAAAAAGGACAAATCAGTAAACTAAGTGTAAAAGAAAAAAAAAAAATCTAGTCAGCTGGAACCTGCTGTTCTGACTCCCCAGCAAAGACTACAAGCTTATGAAATAAGCCCTGCTGGAACAGAAAAGCCTGCTTGAGGCATACGCTACTAAAAGAAATTAAACAGTTTGGCATTTTGGGCATATAAATCCAGACCCCAGTTCAGAGATAACAGGTTTAACACTGAGAAAAGGACAGAACCCCACTACTGCACAGATTACTGCTGCCACAGCCCACAAGGCTGAGAAGCAAGACACCTCTACTAAAGAGGTGGGTATCAAGCAATCTCTCTAGCAACGTGCCCATCATCTGTTACCACCCACTTGTTCAAATCCACACGTTAAAACACAGTGGTAGTGTCCCGTCCTAGTTTTACAGGAGGCTTATGCACATCAACATACATCTACCTCCCAGACTCACTGCAACAGCCTCCTCCACATAAAGGAAATGTCTCATGGGATGATCTTCAGCAATTTGGGAATCCTTTACACAGTAAAATGGAAAAGGGATATTCTCCTCTAAACACTTGTTTAACAAGCAAAACAAACAGTTATAAGGCAGCTGTCAAGTTCTAACTGCAACAGAGAGGAAATGCAACGTTTACCTTGTAAAGTCTGGAGGAACAGGAGTAGTGACAAACGAGGCCATAGGTTTCCGATGAACCTGCTGGAACATCATCAGGATCTCTGAACTTTTGGATATCAACTCACTCTTGCTGCATGATCGTAACTACACAGGAGAAAACAGGAAAAAAAAAAATCCTTACATCATTTAGATCATTAATCTAAAATTTCTCTTAAGTTGTTAAAATGGTATTTTAATTCTGTCTCACTCCCAGGCCTGTGCAACCCATTTGGGAATTCCTGAATATTGAAGACTGTCAAGTTCTACAGTGATAATTAAAACAATTAGTACATATTTCACTTAGGTTAAAAGAGTTTGTATAAAAATGTCTGATTAATACCAAGTCACACATATTACTGTGCTTACACAACAATAGCAAAGTAACTCAGTCTAGAAAAGAAGCTTAATTAGACATTAGGATAATTTGCTCAATATATCACGGCACAGCAAGACAAGCTCCTGTGACATTAGACAGTTTCTGTGTTTCAATTATTCCTTTACTGTCTTACTGCCAAGCACTGTACTTTTTTTCCCCCAACCACATTTGAACAAAATGAAGCCTATATTATCTTAAAGAGAGGGCAAAAAATAAAAAAGCATTTCCATCCACTTCATTCAAGGTGCCCTGCAGGACCAATCTAATAATGAAGATGTTTTCAAAATCTCAACAAAGCTAATCTTGTCTGTTCCTCGAATAGCTATTACTATACCTTCTAAACCTATTTGCTAAAGGAGACAAATTACTCTGTTTCTTATTTATGCTTTAAATATTGGAAGAATACATCTTAGATTTACAGTTCAAACTTTCTGCCAGGCTTAAGTGAGACTGATATGCACATTTAAAAGAAGCCACATTTTTGCTATGAGTTCTTCACATAATCCTATTACTTCCACACACACACACAAGTGAAATTCAAAGCCCCTTCTAACAAAGCCATATATAATGAATCTAAACTAGCAGTAACAGTTGCCAGATACCTGCATTTTCTCTGGGCTCTTTAGCTAGTAAGCTTTTCCTCCTGTTTTGGAGGGAGAAGAGGTCATATTTCATTAGTGCCAATTTGTTACCATTTGAACGCTTTTTCCACAAAAGAGAAGCTGATCTGCTGACATGCACACACAGTTTCTCAAAGATTTACAAGGTCCTCATTTGGGTTGCAACATAAGTAATTTGTTTAAGTAACAAATGCGTAATCGTGTATTTTGTAATTGCCAGTAATCCCTGTAGTAGCTTTTCCAACAACAGAAGATAACACATTTCATTATTTCTAGAAAGAAATAATTTCATTATTTCTAGAAGACACACTTGTTTTTAAGAAGAAATTGTGCAACCTAAGGCCACTCGAATGAAAAGATACCATGAAGAAATAGCTCTAGCCATCAATTAATAGTTTAAAAATAAGAAAAAAAAAAAAAAAGGTCAGCTGAGAAATTATCTATGCAACACGGCATTTCAGCTTTTTTCATAATCACCTGATGTTCTACTTCTTGAAGCAGGGATTCCAGAAGTTCAGTTTCTTGGGTAAGAGATGTCTTTTGACCTATTTAAAGAAAGGAAGACCTGTTTAAAGACAAAATGACACAGTCGCTAGATTTTCAGAAATTTAGCTCTTTTTTTTTCCCACTCTCGTCTGGAAGCTGCCCCAAAACCTAGTAAGGTAAAGGATTTCTAAATATACCAAGGTTGATTGAGAAAGCATTTTAAAAGCAAGCCTACGTTTTTAATTAGAGCTGTAGTGATGAACTCACTTGAGGTTAAGACAGTAATGAAACATTCTTTGTGTCCCAGAAATGGTAGGTTTGTTGTTTTGGGGCGCTTCTTCAGACAAAAAAAAAAAGGCACGTTTGGCTTCACTGAATTTACTCTCCTTCAGAAATCCCTTTTATATTAGCTGGCACTTTTATCTTAAAGTCCACTATTTCTCTGGACTTTGGTAATAGGGTTTTCTTCATTAAAAAAAATGAAGTAACGTTTAAATGTGTTTGTAAATTTCAACTGGCATGAAGACCATGACAAGAAAGAATAAATGCCACATTTGTCTGTTTTCCTATTGTGGGAATTTACTTTGTCACCATGATATATTCAGTGTCTGAAGAGTGGTTGCTAGTCCTTAGAAGAAAAGGTGTTACACACAAAATGTTAATTTGTAGATAAAAATAACTAAAACATTCTGCCAAGGTTTGAAGACTGATCTTCAATCTACACCTTAAAATAAACCTTGCAACTTGTTACTATATTCAATTTAGGCACAAAATACGTACAAATCCTGGATTTAACTTAAAGCAAGCATTTTAAAGACTGTGATTTTGAAGAGGATCCTAAAATACAGCTAAAGTACATTGATTATGTTTTATTTTTAAATGGAAACGAACTGTAAGAATAAAAGCAAGCATTATCAAAGCTAAAGACATTTTGGAAGCATGAAAAATTTTTGAATTTCTTTGGGGTGGGGAGTGGCGGTGGGTGAAGACTCCAAGCATCAGAAATACGATTTGCAGCACAACTGCTTTACTGCTTTATTTCTGGGACAAACACAAGGCCAACAATCTATTTGTTCATGTACTGTGATCTACTGGTTGTATACTTTGCAAAACCACATTTCTAACATTTTTAACAGTGTGTCAAGAGATTAGCATCCCAAGATGTCACCTTTAGTATGTGCTGCTATCAATGCATTTACAAAAACTAAAGCACACATGGAAAAAACAAGGTACAGATGAAAAAAAAATTATTAGATGGTGTTTTGTAACAGAACAAAAACAGGGTATGTCTAGCAACTTAGAGTGGCATCAGAGTAACTACAGGATTAAATACAAGCTTTGCTGTAGGTAGTTTTCTGTCAGCAGTTTCCTTGCTTAACACCATAAAATGCGTAAGGAGTCCTAGGGTAAGAAAGTTTCTCGATAGATTTAAACATTATGAATACATTGCTGCCATTTGTAATACACCAAGCAAATGCTCACCCATTAGTGTTATAAGCTTATTCTTCAGCTGAGTGTCTAACCGGGCAATCATCATCTCCACCGCATTTCTTATTTCCCGAACTCGTTCATCCTTCGCACTACGCACGGCCTCCACATTCCTCTCCTAAAAGAGAGTTCAGAAAAAAACATGCACAAAAAGAAAGTCTTCACACTTTAGCACATTTCACTCATTTGCACATCAACTCCATTCTTCCAGACCCCAGAGTTATCCAAAAAGGCCACTTAGAGCCCCCCTCCATCCTTAATGGACTGAAGTTTGCATGTGTAAGATAAGAAAACAGGAATGTGTTTTTAGATGAGCTGTATTGCAGACTATTCCTATTGCCAATCTAAGTACTTCATTATTATGTTGTAAATATCCTTTGACTTTTATTGAATATATAAGTGTGCCCTCTGGTGGGTGACCAAAGGTTAACCACAAACCAGCAATATTTTCTCATTACAGAGATTTATCCTACAGGAATTCTTTATACCAAAATCTGTGAATACAACTACCTGTTTCTCTTCTGGAACTTGAGCAGCATAGCAAACTACTTTTTTAAAAAAAAAAAAATAATAATAATTTGATTTAAAAAACTGTGCCCCTCTCTCTGCAATGAATCTCTTTCTACATTTCACAAATACAAGTAACCCACTTGGTGATGTAACCTGGTCACGGGCACTGAGGCAGAGGTAACCACCAGTGCATGCAGCAAACAGCTACCTGAATGACAGCATACACAAAAACCACACAAACTTTTTCAAAGATAGGATGCATGTACGAGAACTTACTGTGTGGTCCTTGTGAAAATATACTAAGTGTCACAGTACTGAGTGGTCCTTCCTAGAAGGCAGAAAACTGCACTGACTTGTAGGAATTGCCACTGAAACTGCCATGGCTGAACGTGTCAGGTGTTTGGACTTCTAGCACACTTATCATTATGCAAAGGAGAAAGTGGGGTACACAAACTTCAGATCTTTAACTAGCGAGCATCCTGTAGGCTCAAATATACTTGTATTTTATTCTCCCAAAGAAAGGAAAATAAGCTGTACTTGAACAAAGCGTTTTTGTACTTGCTTAGCACAGCAGTCTGCACTCTTTAAATGTTTACAAATATACAGCTTTCAAAGAGCTGCACAAGTCTAGCTTTTAAACAGCGTACATCAAAAATTCCCTGTGCTAGCTAACTCACATCTTTTTTCTGTCTGGCAGCAACAAAACCAACAAGAATATGTTCGTCCTTCCCCAGTTTATAAAAAGAACATAACTAAAAAGTGAAAGTGTCTGTCTGTGGGATCACCTGATTACATTCACAGAAACAACAGCACACAGGTACTGAAAACATCCACAAATACATGAAATGGTACACTACTTCCATTTCCTGCTTCACCGTTACTCTTTGACAGTGGCATACTGCCAGAAAACTTAATGTTATCTAGAAACAATTTCTTACCACTTCTTGCACTAAACTGATCAATTCCATGAGTCTTCTCCTGAGCTTTGCCACTTCTTCGTTTACTTTTGTGACATGCTGTTCATATATTTCTGCCAGTGGCTTAAAAGTATGTCCTCCATGCTGTTAAAAAAAATAAAGAATAATAAATGGGAGGGAATGGTGGGAAATAGAACATGCCATTTTAATTTTATTCCAGTCCTATTAAATTACTGAAAGAGAGGGGAAGAAAGCCTCCTGGTGTATCACTCATTTTGGAAAGGTTCCAAAGCAGATTGAATGTAGGAAGTCTGTCTTTCACTTCCCTTCATAAGAAGTCATGAAATTGACTTTCATAACATCAAAGCTTCCTGTCGAGAATTATTTGGAGTCTCAACGGTCCTCCAAAAATAACCTGATTTATTTATTTATTGTACAATACTAACAACTCAAAGATAGAAGAGTTATTACTCTTATTATTAAAACACCCTTCCCAAACAAAGGCAGCACACTGTTTAAGCTACATTCGATCACTTAAATTCCAATGCACGACAGCAGTCCCTCCTTGAAATATTCAACTGAAGGGATAATAAAGTATGGTGAATTGTGCTACCAATGAACCTTTGCATATATTAGAGATCATTGCCCAGAATATTTAAATAACAGGTTAGCTATATATTCTGAGAAAGACGTCCTTTGCCCACAAAATTTTTCACCACCATCTACGGCTTGTCCAAGACATCATGAAGTTAGTAACAAGGAAGGTAATTTTGACTTTTCAGCCAAAATTAAACTATTCTATTCTATAATTAGAAACAGAAGATACTTCTTTGTAAAACCAACCTTTGTATTAAATTATAAATGCATATATAACTATAGTATTTGCACGGTAATTCAATGCCATACCAGCAGTTTCATAGTTTTTCTATTTCTTCAAACTGCAGGCAGACATAACACTGGCAGTCTCTTGCTATAACATACCATGTGCAACATATAAGCAAGCTTCTTCTTACCATTCCTCCCCAAAGCGCACACTGATGGCAGATACATTTCTTACAGGTCCAGCAGAATACACTAAGCTTTTCATGATGATTTTCACACCTCAAATAAAAAATAAACATGTAAGCAGCAGCAAACACCTATTAATTTTCTGCAAACTCAGTTTATTTTCATTTGTTTTGCTACCCAGACACTCGGAGTGAAACACAAAATTCCAGTAGAGCATAAATCATCAGCACAGTTTTGCAACAAGAATACTTGGTGAAAATCTTCCATAAAATAAATGTTTTTTTAGTATTCTCTCAGAAAATATTTCATAAAGTACATTAATAAAATCTGATTTATACCCAGCAGGCAGAGGGTATCGTCACTGAATCAAGCTCTGAATTCTAGAAGTTAATTCTTTGCATTATTAAAATTCCAATCATATGCAACCTAAAGTAACCAGAGATCAATGGCTTATAGGCTTTTTCAACAAACTGATCTCTGCCATTTCTTAAAATTTCAGGAATAGCATCAATCAGCAAGCCAAGCACAGACCAGGCAAACCTCCAACACATGCCTCTCCCTTCCTCCTCCACTCGGTTTCAGGAACTTGGGGAAGGAGGAGGTATGGAACACATCATTAGACCCTAGCCATATTTCAGTGATTCTCCTCACACTTTCCCCCTCCAAATCTCCTGAATATCATATATATATATATATGTATATACACATAAAAGTTGACTCATGTAAAGCAAACTGCAAAAGCCTTTGTGTGAAGAATGCTCCATTTACTTGTCTTTTTCATTTTCCTCGTGCTTTGTCAGATTACACAGTTGAAGTGTGTCGAGCTGTTGTGTGACCTCTTCTGCCCAACGACAGTTTACAAGCTCTCGTAGCTGCAGCGGGGCTCTGCAAGAAGCATTGCGAGAGTTACAGCGAGAATTCAGCTCCAGGAGCTAAGAGAGCACTATCAAAATGAAATCAGTTCATCAGTTCTACAATACTGGAAAAGCCATGAGCAAAATGCTGAAGCTGTATTAGGTATTTCAGAGAAAAAAAAAAAAAAAAAAAAAAGATTAGAAATGTAACATTTTAAGTTGATTTGTTCATACTGGGGGAAGAAAACCAAACTGCCCCACAACTACATATAGAACAGCTACATGGGGAAACCAAGAACTAGGTTAAGATTTGGTAATAGCCTGGAAAACACTGGGCAAGTCCTTTCATTTCTCAGTGCTTCTTCGATCCCTCCCATTATTCAGCCATCCCTACAGGAGTGCTTCAGCTGTCTCCCTTGTAAAACATAGATATATTTACCTCCTCACAAGCACTTAGAACTAAGCATTAAATACTTTAAAAGTTGAATATGAAGTTATACAGTATCGGTTGGTTGTTTTTACAAATACTTCCCCTCCCTTAGGGGCAAATATAGCCTGCTTCCCCTTCCTCAGGGCAAAACACACCCCACCTCCCAAACAGTTTATCAAGAACGAGAATTGCAAGGTACTCAGGAACCAGAAGCACTAAAGTGTGCCATGGGGCAGGGGAGGGTTGTGTTGCACTGAAAACAAAAACAAAACCTGCACGCACTCAGTTGGTACCTCTCTGAGGATTTGCAACACAACAGGTAAATCTCCCGAATAATTTAGGTATAAAATAAAAGCACGTTTCAGGCTGAACACTGACAGTTCTGGTCTCTTCTTGCAAGATGAACATAAAAAGTTCTAAGGGGAATACCATCTAGTTACTCTTATTATATGGCAATAGAAGACAGCAAAGTAACAGGGTAAGAACGAAGACCTTGCTTAGCTTGTCACACAACTGCAACATACAATAGAGTAAGTAATATATCGGGTACATTTTTATTGCGACAGCCAGCAGGTCTCAAAAAAATCACACTTAAAAAATTTATGCAAATTGCACTGCAAAAAGACCCTTCAGAACTAACTGGGCAGTGCACCCAATTCCTGATAATTTATTCCTCGTATTAAAAACACCTTACCTACAATGAGGGCACTGAGCTCTTTGTTCAGTCAGCCAACGCTATGAAGGGAAAAAAAAAATAATTGAACGAAAGCACCAGAAAAGAACTGCTAACAAGTACATTCTATTGTTATTTAGGAGTTACTCCCCTTTGTTATCTTGTATGCGCTAATAAGGCTTTTATTTAGCCTTCCTGTATTTTTCCATTTTTAGAGTTTGTAATTTAACTGTTCAACCACTTAGTTACCGAAGAAGCAGCTATTTGTATCTTAGTAACACCACCACCACCGTTCTTGAGTTGTCAAAACCACTCCAGAGAAAACTAAAAAGGGAATTTTGAGGTACCCAATATTCCCTTAGAAACCACCTATCTGGTGCAGATTTCCATAGCTACAGACTAAAGAGCATATTTCAAGGAAAGAAAGCAAAAGACACAGCAAGTATATTTTTCTGACTCTGAAGTCTTTGAGGTAACTTATTTCTTCTTCTTGAGCTATTTATACGCAAGTTAGACACCTGCAGTTCAAATCCACAAGGACCCTTTGTCTAGTTCTCTTCCAGAAAGTTCCCTTCAAAGACAAGTAGCTGAGGAAAGAACTTCATCAGGGCCACTACAGCTTACAGATGTAAAAGATCAGCAGCTGAGAGGCTCATCCTTTGGCAGCTCACTGCTACATTTAAAGATTCCCATGAAAAACCTCTCACCACCCAGCAACAGCATGTCATTTAACATCCTTAACGTGCCGCACGAATCCTTCGCCGACAGCTCTTGGCAGAGCTTTCAGAGAGAACGCCGACTGTCTGCTGTGGTTCCTGGAAGTACGGGTCGAGGTCTGAGAACCCCAGCTGAACCCTTCCGCACTACGTTAGCGCAGCACAACGCCTGGACTCAGAACTGAAGCATCACGCCTTAGTAACTGTCACCTTAATAAATGAATTAAGGTGCTTCAGCCCACTTCAGCTCAAGGAGGCTTCAGCCTGCATCTGATCACATTGTATGAGTTTGGGAACTATTTCAACGCATCTCCAAGGTAAGAGGGGATGTTACGAGCTCCCAGTTCCGTACTGACAGACACAAAGTCATCGTTTGGTTCCTGTCCCAACTCTATCTTCCACACAGTCATCACTGACTTCCAAAATACGTTGAAGAAAGGGTCATTGTGTACCTGTTTCTTACGAGCAACTCTTCCAGGCAGTCCCTATAATTAGCACCACTAAATGCAAAGCACAGCCTGCCTAGTTTTCCCTCAGCATTGGAAGAGATTTTGAAAGGAAAACTAGAGAGCACTCGGCAGGAAAAAAGAATCCTCAGAAGCCCACAAAAAGAGGCAAGCAAGAAGCTCGAATGTGTTTGTAAGATCACAGTATTTCCTAAGTTCAAGTGTTTGCAAAACTAAGCCATAATATGCAAACTCACCCGAATACAACTGAAACAGCACAGCTTGGAGCAGTGAGGACACAGTCGTGCATCACGCAACTTCTCCATACAAATAAAGCATCGGAATACTTCAGCAATACTCTGGAAAAGGGTAGATTATTGCTATTGTTAAGCCACGCACTTCTGACATAGGAGAGAGGCATTTTTCAGGCAGAATGCCAGGTTTGACAGGTGCAATCCCATTCCAAACAGCAACGGGTAGTGCATCTCAAAGCACGATACCAGGTCAAACACCACGGCTCTCCTCCCCACCTCTTCTTACATCCCACCAGCTCTTAGCACTCATTTTGTAACGCAGTTCTTTAAGGAATACGTTTTTTGTTTGATCTCCCTTTTTCCAAGGGGTAATTTCCATAGCCAAGCGATATTATTCCTCCTTGTGTTCACACGGCATTGAATGGTTGCCAGAAACAACTGCACCATACCCGCGGATTCAAAACCTATGAGCTCCAACATACAGGCATTAAGCTAATTTAAAAGCACGTTACGTACATGTATGATACAGAGTGCTAATGAGAAAGCTTGCATTGGACATTTTATTGACTAATAGGACTTAAATTCTTTTAACGCCTACCATTATCACCACGGCTTCTCTGCCCTCTCCACGTCCCCCTGATTACCCGCGGTCATTAGGGATTGATTTAACGCACGGTTTCGCTGCACCCCCAGCAGAGAAGCCATTTGCCTGGCCCCACCTAACCCATCACCGAACAGCAAGGTTATTTCGCAGCGCCGAGCCCCGCTTGCTCTACCCAGGACCGAGCAGCTCGCCCCCTGCGCACCAGGAAACAGACCCCCGCCAGTTTAACCCCCCTACAAGCCGCCCCCCCCCCCCAGCCCCCAGGCGCCCGGCAGGAGGCCAGGCCCTCCGCTAACGGCCGCACGGCCCGGGCGGAGCACGGCGGGGCCGGGCCCCTTGCAGGGGGGCCGCTCACCTCCACGCTCTGCTCGTCCATGGCCGCGGCCCCCCCGGCCCGGCCCGGCCCCGGTGCGCTCCGGAGGCGCCGGGCCGCGGCCGCGGGGAGGGAGGGAGGGAGGGGAGAGGGGGCGGGGCTTAGCAGCGGCGCGCCCGGTTTGGGGGGCGGAGCCTGACCCCGCCGCAGCACTGCGCGCGCGCGCGCCCGAGCGGGCGGGGCTAAGGGCCACCGTTGGCGCGCGCGCGCTGCGGGAGGCTCGGTGGGGTTGCGGCCCTAACGGGGCGCGCCGCCGTCTCGCCCGGCCATGGGGCTGGGCAGCAGCTCGCGGGGCTTGGAGACAGGGGCAGCCGCACGGCTCAGCTCGCTGCCCTGCGCCCACAAGTCGGTGCCAGGCAGCGTGGGGCTGCACCGATGGGTTCCCGCATCTCGCGTGGAGTTTTGAAAAGGAGCGGGGTAACCGCAGCCCTGAGGGCAGTTGGTTTTACCAGGCGCTGTCGCAGCTGCGCTTGTTTTCCCGCTTACAGGTCACTTGAACCACGTTGTGCTAGCAGAACTTTAGCGCTGCTGAAGGTAGGGGGAGTAAAGAGCAAGCCTAGCAGTTAGGGATCGATAGGACTGTGATGCTTAAGACAGTTTGTGAAGTAACCAGCCTTGTAGGTAAAACGGCACTGAACAGCATAAATCAGGTTATTCCCGGTCCTTTTCTCCCGTTTCTTGTCTGATACGAACCCTGCTCCTTTTCACAGCAAGCTCCAAATAGACTGACAGAGCACTAACAGATTCAGAAGTCTGCGTTCCCCTTCCTGTAGGTACCAATTTAAATTTCTCTTCTTTGCTGGTCATCCTTTCACAAAATCTAGAGGACCTTACTCAACTTCAGATATCTACTTCTTCAAATTAGATTGAAATAAACAAACAAACAAAAACATTAAACAATCCAAAACAACCGAAACAACCTGTGAGGGTGGTCAAACACTGCAAGATGTTGCCCAGAGGTGGTGAAGTTTTCATCCTTGGAGTTTTTCAAACCAGGACTGGCCCCAGCCCTGACCAACCGGCTGCAGCTGGCCCTGCTGTGATGTGAGCATGGCGTTGGACCAGACCATCTCCAGACCTCAGCTATTCTGCGAGGCTGCGTTTTTACTGGACTGTAAAAAGCTGGTTCACATCAAAGCAAAATGAAAAGGGTCAGGGGCCAGGTTCAGGGGTTAGGGCAGGGCTCAGGGTCAGGAGTCATTTAAACAGAAGCATAATAAATCTATGGCCTCGTTGCCTTGACTTTCATTTTATTCAGGAATGTAAGTACAATTAAGTGGCTTGGGTTATTTGCCTTAAAAACCCCGCTCAGGAATGCAAGCAAGAATATGGAAACGTCACGTGGTTAACAACACTGTTCAAAAATGCATCGTCTGTTATCCTATAAATATCTGAGATCAAATACCAACCTCAACGTTTTTTCATTCTGCAGCTTTTAAGTGCTAGAAATAGCATTTCTATACGAATACATGACCAACTTTGCAACAGTGTTCTTTTAACTCAGACACCAAAAAAAATACTTGCTTGCTAATAATTGAAGAGCTATGACGAAGATGCTTGTGTGTCAAATGAGAACGGACTGAGTGTTCATTTATGCAACTAATTTAACATTTCCTTGTTTGTCAAGTTCCACAATACCAAGTTCTTTTAAGATTCGTATTCTTGAGTCAGTGGCTTTCATATTCATCTTGTTCATCTGCAGAACACTCAGTGCGGCGCTGTAAGGCAAGAACAAACTGTTTAGCAAACAGGGTATCAAACACTAGGTCTGTCAGAAAATGGCTAAAAAGCCCATATTGTTTAAAGAATGATTTAGGAAGTGTTCCTTAATTCTCATACTTGTTGAGATTGTCATCAACTTTACTCAGCTGCATTAATCTAAGAACAATCACTTCCTAATCTAACTTTGGGATTAAAGAGAGTTTCGTAGCTTAAAACTTCCTCATCTTTGCCATCAACTTCAAGAGATCTGCAGCACCAGTCCCAGGAAGGGGTCAAGGCTTGTGGGAGAGATAAGGGGGGGTGATGTTGGTGGAGTTCAGGGTCAGGCTTTACCAGCAGGATTTTGAAAAAAAAAAACAACAGCCTGTTTCTGAAGAACCTGACATTCAGTATTGTAAATTATCCAATTATAAATGCCACTTTTCTACAAAGGAATTTAGGGTATTTTGTATGATGGCCTAATACTTTGGGGTATATCCCTAACCAGGAAGGCTATCAGGGAGCAAAATCAGACTTCTGTTATAACAGCACAGTAAATGGCTAACTAGCTGTTTGTTTCATTTGAAAATGGTGAATTTCTTTACAACTTAGAAAGTTCTTAGTAACGAGTAGCTTTAAGTCTTACCTGTTCTTATTTACAACGAAGTGGTTAAATAGCTCCCTGTACAAATTGTTCACGTCTGCTAGTTTAACAGTGCTTCTGATACTTCTTGGTACAGACATAAGCATTTCCTCAGTCAACGGTTTGAATTGTGACTCTAAAACATTGGAAATAGAAGGTATTTGTTTCTTCAGAAATCAGGCCAAAGTCAAGACAGTACTTTCACTTCTTTTTAAGAGAACACTGAAATAGGTCTATATGGTCTGACTGAGAGATTTGCCCCTGTTGTACTAGCGGCAAAAGAGCCTGTATTTGTCAGCTGAAGTTATTTATAATAACTGCCCTTTTCAGAAAGTACAACAGCTTAAGTTATTAATTGCTGAATTCTAGGTAATAACTCGATATGTTTAAATAGCAGAGAACTATTAGAGTTCAATATTAGAGATGGAAGTCTTAGGAGGGATTAGTATTAATCCCAAAGGTTAGTTACTGGGGCAAGGTGTAGGGGGTGGGGAGAATCAGACTTAAGGGTCAAGCAAAAAAAAACAAACAAACAAACAAAAAAAAAACAGTGGAAAATTCTTCCTGCACTTACCTTCAGTTGAGCTGGGAACTACAGACCCTGAACAAAATGGCTAAAAATAAACAAGAGATAATGTTAGGAGTTCTTGGAGTTCAGTTTAGAAAGCAGTTTCTGCAATTTCATTTCTGTATTAGCAATTACATTTTACCATTGGATAACCAAGGATCTTGCAGCCACCGCAGCCAACAGCAGGATCTGAGGCATTAAATAAATCCTGGTTTCAAATAAAATAAATTTAAAATGGAAACAGGAAGATTCATATGCAAGTCCGATGAACCTTTTCAGCCTTCTCCTTTGCATTCCAGTACAGATGTAGTTAAAAGCACTGCACATGCAGCAAAGGAAAAAAAATGGCTTTCCTATTCTCAGGCAACCTGCAGAGGCTGACAGTCCTGACAAGCTAAAGGTAGCTACACCCAGCTCTCCTCAGCCAGAAAAGAAATACTGCACTGACACAAAATCCCAGGGCCTTTGTGGCATCTTTCCATTCCTTCTGCCTTTCAGAGAACTTCTCGAATATATTCAAAACACGCTCACTGACAACATAGGAAACAATACCAATTAAACTGGCCTCAGCAGGAGTAGGACACAGCTACCTACATTTTGCATGGGGGCTGTTTATGCTAGCCATATTTGCAAACAGAGTGAATGAAGCAGAAAGGTACTGGAAGGCTTTCATGCAAACCAACCGTGGCAATAAAGGGAAGAAAGAGGCATCCTTTGACAGAAAACTAGCGGGCAGGAAGAAGACACGTAGAAAAAGATAAGGCCAGTAAGACCATTCTGCTCTATTAACCTTCTTTACTATTTTGCTTTTATTATGAGACCCAGACCAAACCTCTGCAGATAACTATACTAAGACTCTGTGCCTCAAGAAGATCTGGGAGAATATCCAACTTTTTAACAAGTATTAGTTTAGATCTATGTTCTTTCACATCACAGTTAGAATACACTTAAGTTATTCCAAACTTTAAGATTTCACAGGAAATTAAATCATCAACCTAATCAGTACACAGTAAAATTGGAAAGGTTTGAACTTCAGCTAACTTCTGAAAAACTCCAATTCAGTGATATTAAGGTACAAAAACAGCCCTTCTGACTTGAGCTGAGCTACTCAGGATTAATGGTTTCTGGAATACTGACACTTGGTGGTCTAATTACCTCTTCCACTAGCGATTCCATTTCTTTAACAGTCTGACAGGTTAACTGCTGTGCTGCAGCCTGTTCTTCTTCTGACAGGGGTAAGCGCTGGAAAATAAAAAGATACCAAGAACTCTGGTACTTCCACTTCCTAGGGTGATGATATTTACAAAAGAACTCAGTGCTTGTGTAGTTGTTTCCACATGCAAACTAACAGTAGATTCCTACTTTGCTTCAAATGAAAGCAAATTTACAAGCTTAATATTTCTGAAAATCCAATCACAATATTCCTTTAACACTATACAATAAATGACTCAATGAAAATAAAACGAGTTATTTAAAAAAAGAAGTATTTCACTTGAAGAGTTAAGTTTCTCCACAATAATCAATTTTTGGTTTAGGAAATAGTCAGGTACAAGATCTTCATTAACTGAAAAGTCTAAATGTAACTCAAGAGACACAAGAGTCTTCCACTTTAACAAAATCCTATATGAAAATTATTCTTGGCAGAGTATCCTTGGAACGCAGAGAGAGACAATCTTTTTTCTTCCTGTGATTTAAAAGACAGTAGTTATTATGTCATTATACAGTACGTTTTATCTATAAAGACTTACCACTATCTTGTCTAGATCTGTTGACAGATTAAACACGATGTCAGGGCACTGTCATCAGAACACTGATTTGAACATTGAGAGGAAACGTTTCTTTGCACCAATTGTAATGCCACCCCATACATTACAGTGTATTTTTCACTTACGTATTTTAGACTGAAAAAACATTTCTCACTTACAAGCTTTTTTAAAAATGGTTTCTCTTTCTAATTTCTTTAAGGTAGCTACTTTTAAAAAGAAGTCAGCGTAGGACTGGGACACAGCTGTGAAACCATTCAAACATGTCACGCTATCCACTTACAGTGTAACTTTAATTCAGACTAAATACCACTAGTTTAAGCAATGAGTGATGAATCAGGTTAGTGATTTACAAAAACAGCTGCAATCTTGCAAACATTTCTTCTGGCAAACTGTTTTCTTATTTTCTATGAGCCTATACATTTAAGAGTTTCCAGTGAAACCACTCACGTCTATAGAGGTTACACAAACACACGGGCATTTACAGGCGAGAGCCGAGTTACTAAAATGAGACTGCTACCTGAAGATTCGTATGTTGCTGTAGTGTCTGAACCATCTTCATTGTGTTCTCTAGGGCAGCATGGATGCCGTTCATGGATTCTCTTTGCTCTAAGGAAACTTTTTCCAGCTGCATACATAATGTTTTATAACGAGATTTCACCACTGAGAGTTCTTCTAAGAGAGTAACCGGGTTTTCCTATGTAGAAATTAAAGGTACATTTAAACTGTTCAAGAAAAGAAAATCTATGCAGACACGTAAGATTTAAAAACATAGGAGTTACAACAACTCAAATATAATGTGAAACAACCCTTTACAATGAAAAGTGCAGCTGAGAGTATCTTAATCCTATACATTTAGTTTTTCATATGCACAAACGGTAGGTGGTGTTAATAAACCAGTACAACTCTGTGGTTCCTTAATGAAAACTGGAGGATGACTTTACTGTGTTGGTGAATTTTAATAGCTTTTCTGATTTGGCATGAATTAGGGACTTCTAAATTAAAAAATGATTGTTTTTCCACTGTCATAATATATGTGGAGGCAAGGACTTATATATGAAGGCTTCTACACACTGCCATTTATTGTTTTCATCTTTCTCTCATCCATCCCCAGCCCTGTATTTAGTTACTGCTGACTAGCAAGTCTATCTTTGGTCTCCCAGTAAGGATGAGTTATAGCTAAGATAGGATACTCTCTGTGAAAATTAGGTGTTAACGCTACTAATTTCTCAAAGCGAAACATGGGAGAACTTCATTCACTATACCAAGAATTCAGGGTTTTCTTACAGTTTCTGCACTGAATTCATTTTATGCCAGTTACCTTGGTATATGATGCAAGAAAAACGTTATAATAATAAAAAACTGTCTACTAGATAAAAGAACATTCACAGGTTTTCATATTAAAGAATAATACCTCTTTATTACCAGCTTCGCACAGAATGCAATAAAAGTTATTAATTTAATTTGAAAATACTACCTCTGCTGACGGATTATCAGGAAGACTTTTCATTATTTCAAACTCCAGTCTGTGTTGAATATAATCCAGATCAGATTCTGCCTTCTGGAACTAAAATATTTAGGATTAGCCACAGTATATTCAAAAAGAAATGCAGACACACCCCAACCATTTGCCTTTCCTGTATTTCAGGAAAGCAGAAGACAGATGCCTCCTCTACTCCTCCAATCTATTCCATTAGACGATAGTTGCCAATTACACTGACACGCATCTAGCCTGAAAAGCATAAAGCAATATAAACTTTGAGACTTCTAATCCTATAATTTTATAAGTTAAAACCCATCATCCAAAGAGCTATAAAGTATCCAGGTAATAAAAAGCAACGCAGTAGGAAATCACTTTGCAGAATTACTTCGATACCTTACATGTAAGCTCTCAGCCTCAGACATTACCCCATTTGCCGTACCCAGTACAAACGTAGGTCTGGACACGAGCATTTTCCTCTCGTGTGCCATTTAAACAGGCGTATGCACACACTTCTACTGATTGTAGCCCCTTTATATTTATCTAACCTACATTAGCTTTACATCTTGCCACTACTCCCGTGTTCCTACAGCTCCCCAAACGCATGACAGTGTTCCCATCCATTCCTGCATTACGTGCCCTTTCGGTGCCAAACCTCTCAAGTTTGTAAGCAGTACCCCAAAGAGGGAAGTTACAGCAAGACACAAGAACAATGCATCTTTTTTCAACAGATCTTCACACGTTGCAGAAGATGTTTGATTTTTTCCCCAACATTAACATACCTTGCATAAAGCTTTTCCTTGGCTAGTTGCTTTTCTTTTCAAACATTACGAATTCTGCTAGCTAAACTATAATACTCGGTTGTTTATCCAGCAGAAGCTATGAATAAGTGTTGAAGAGCAAAGTGTATCAGAGATTTTGTTATTAATTAGACGAGGAATGAATTCTCTCCGATTATTATAGCAACCATTACACATTTTATTGTTCCCCAGTAAGCCAGAGCAGATAATAAATAGATAATAAAATTGATGACATCACATTTATTTCCTCAGGATAAATAACCCACCAGAGAGTTAGCTAATTGCCCTGTAAAACAGTCTGCTGATAGCATTATTACTTAATTAATTTTAGCCTGCGATTTTAATACCTATTAAAGACTTCTTCTCTAAAGAAAGGCAGTTTTCCCAGTTCAGAAAAACAAACCAACAAAAAAATAATTATTTTCTTAATGTAATCATTTGGAGATTTTACAGTCACGGAAGAGGCTATGATGGAAGTTCAAGATGCTTGTAACTTAGCTCGGGGTAGCTTTCACTACTTTTGTTGAGCTTAACTCTGAAGTAATCATTACGACTTTTAGGATCAATCCTAATTTTAGGATTCCTAAATCCTAATTTCAGGATTTGTGCTTAATGAAAATATTAACATTGTTCGGTATCGCTACTTTCTGTTGGAAGCGTACTAACTGTTGAAGAAACTATTATCACCAATTTCAAAGCATGTTTATAAGCACGGGGGTGTATTCCTCCAAAATGATCTGGTTTTCCTTTATTTTATAACTATTTCTTTCTTGCTGTATCTCAGGAAACACACACCTGCAAGAATCTCACCTTAGCGTTACAGGTCAGGACCATTTCTATGATGAGTTCTGTACAACAGTCACACAGAAAATGCACTTTATGAGCTGTAAAGTTGTAATTTACTCACAGGCTTAGCAGAAAGTGTTAGAAACTGTGAGGCAACTCTCAAGCCATTGCTGCATGCTCTGCTTTCAGATGCTTTGACAATACTATTGCACTGCTAGCTGTAAAGTACAGTAGTGCAATAAAGTCAGAGCATTCGTTAGCAGCAAGAATTCGGAACAAGTAATCAGTACACTCAAAATACGTATTGGAAAAAATAAGCGGTTTCTGTGGGTCAGACGTTTTGGTAAGGCAACATTCACCCAGTCCTAATACAGACATGCAAGAACCTTCATGTTTCAAGACATTATTAGTCATCATCACTGTCATTCCACTGACCAGACAAAAAAGACAAAAAAAAAAAAAAAAGAAAGAAAAAAACACCCAATAAATGCTCAACAGAACTGTCAGAAATTCATTTTTGCACAATTTGGTGCTCTTTTAACTGGCAACTACATTTCAAAGTTTACGTCTTTTTAGGTTTGTCTCATAGTAGGTGGAAATGGTAAACCTCTATCAGACAGATGTTCTTAAACTGCATTACAGAGAACATTTTATGGACGCACGAGTTTATTCAGTCACTTTAAATTGCACGTAAACACAGACTCATTTCCAAACACTGTGGATATAAATTATCACCGGGGTTACCTCATGGCTGTTAGAGGACCATGAACAGGAGGTGTATTTCACACGTCTCCATAAAGATGTTTCTCTTTTTAATAAAACCAGTAACCTCGTAAACAAAGGCTGAGGACTGGGAGGGTCTGACAGCATTACGGCTCTTACTAACAAAACACAAGGAACAGAGGAACGGGCAGGAGAGAAATGGCTGATGGCTGATGCACGCAGAGCAACCTGAGCCAACCTGGGACGTTTCTGTAGGAAACCCTGCAGGCTGTAAGAATCCCCTACAGCGTTCCTTCCTCTTTGCAGGGCACTTACTTCCAAGGACACACGCTCAGAGTTGATGGGATTTGTCATTAAATTCCACTTAACATTTCTCCTTGGCAAACAACTAGGAGACAGTAAAAAAAAATAAAAAGTTTTCAATCTCATTTTAAAGTTGTTTTGCAAAGCACCTTTGGTCTCAGACATAACAGTGCCTTAGGACTCGCGGCTCCGTAGCACAGTAACGCCGATAGCATTGCTGGCCAATGCCCTTTTAACATTGCACTGCTTTGTGTACGATCACTAGTAGTACAACATAAAAAGGGCACTGGACAGACACCGCTCGGAGAAAAAAGTAGGTCCAGTACAACAGAAATACAGTCACAGAAATTAACTAAGTTGCTCTGACTGAAGCACTCTCACGGCATCTGCCAGTTTATCCATTTGGTATCAAGTTTTACTAAAGGAATGTCCACTAAACTCAAGTTTCCTCCACTGCACGCCGCGGAGGTGCATACTGGAAAGCATTGCTAACGAGCCAGCTTTACAATCTGTCACCTAATGAAGCTCATCTTATAGATGTTGTGGGTCATTCAACGCTTATTGTTGCTGTCCTTTGAGCACTAGCCTCAGATAACTGAAGACTACCTGGCATTTCCATTCACATCGTTCTTTTTAAGCTCCTACACAAGAGTTTATCCCTGGTTCCATGAGACTAAAATGAAACTTTTCAGGAAATGCATGTCCAAACCTCTGGGGAAAATAAAAGTGTTGTTTTATCACACTTCTGGGGAGAGATCCAACCTCCCAGCCAGCCCGGGTGGAAGAAGCAGTAAGCAGAAGGAAAAGCAAGGGACACAGAGCTGCAGTATACGAGACAGTTGCCAATGTACATATTTTGATTCACTTAATGACAAAGAAATGTTACACTTTTGAATGAGGTTTGCATATAGGAAGATGGTAAGCAAAATTGTTCAAGAGGTATTTAAAATACACCATTTTTATAAAAAAAACATGTAAAGTTCAAAGACACGGGTAAAGATGCAGGACAGAAGTGCCTAGTGCCACCCAGCACTAAGGGATGGCAGCCAGGCACGGCACCTTCTGTGGGAAGGAATTAACAGGAGACTCAAACAGAAAAATGTCAGGCTAAGGGGGTAAATTTTAAAATGGTTGGGTTGGGTTTTCAAATGGATTCCCCAGATGATTTTGGATACTCAGGTCAGGGGGAAAGACCAAGCCAGAATCTCCAAACCTTTGGAAGTTTGGATGTGCAAGTAATTGACCCCACTGAGGTCTCCCCACTTCAGTGCAAGACCCTTTTGCTGTACTTGTAACATAGATCGTAAGACAATGACACATTACCATCTTCTTCCACTGGCTTTCATAAATGCCCCTGTTAGCTAATCAAAACACCTCTTTAATTATTTACGTGTCCTAAAGTGAGGAATTAGAAGTCCAACTTTAAAAGCACAGCTTTCACTAAAACAGTGAAATGAACCTTAACACCCTAAAAACAAACAAACGAGGAGCAAAACCAAAACATACTACAATAACAACACACACACACCTAGCCTGGGTGGTTCTGAGCAGAATTACACAGAAGAAAAAAAAAAAGTTACAAAGAAAAAAGAAATCGCTCAAACTGGGCTTTAAAACAACTAACAAAAGATGGGGAGCTGAAGCACACACAATGGGCAGGGCTGAGGTTTTGAATCTGCAACTGGAACAACTTCAGAGCTCTTGACAAGAATGCAGCATGTCACTGAAATCAAACACTGTGCACTACCATTCGGAGTGTTCGGCGTGATTGCCGCAGGTCAGTAACTACAGGAGAATAACCTCAAAAGTATGGCTCCTTCAAAATAAAATCTTGGTTTTAAAGTGCAATTGAACTGAGAACTAGGTAGCAGCTTGGATCCTCTGTTGACAACATTCAGCCCCTTCTTTCTTTTCAGGCCACCCTTACTTAGCTGCTGCTAATGCTTTCGGGGATGCGCTACACTGGTACTGGAGAAAAGTGACTGAAGAGCACTAAAAGGTAAACTAAAGGTTTAAACGGAGCATTTAGCAGCACACTAGCTCTGTGTATCAGAGTGAAAGCCTTGCACACCTTAGTTAAGGGGTGCTGCTGATGTACTATATTTGCCATCAAGTTCTCCTGGTGCTCCCATTTTTCTAGATTTTTTTTTCTCCACTTTAGTGGTGTGAGTGTGTACTGATAAGGACTAGGAAACTCTTCAACTTTTTTCCTTTTTTTTTTTTTTTTTTTTTTTTTTAAAAAATAAAAACAATGTTTGGTGGGGAAAAAAAAAAAAAAAAAAAAAAGATAAATGATACAGTCTCTGTAGTGAATAACTCACTTTCCCCCATCTCCTGATGAGGCCATTTCTGGTTTGACAATTGAGGTACCTAACGGACAATTAAAACCACAGAAGTTTTAAATTTTTGGAATTCCAACAACTCCTGGAAGTCTCCATGCGAAGAAAAAAAAGAACAACAAAAACCACCAGAAAGGAGCATCGTATTTTGAAGAATTACCTCAGCGCGAGCATTTTACCTCACACGCGGACTTACAAATGAAATTAAGCACTTGTAGGCATAAAATATCGCGGAAAACTTCACTGAAGGGAGCTGCAAGGCGGCTGCCGAGAGCCACCACAGGGAGCACGGGCTGTGGAGACCACCACAGGGCCCCGCTTCCCTCACGGCTCCGACGGCCCCGGGCCCCTCGCAGCCCCCTCGCTGGCCGTGTGCCCCCCGGGCAGCCCGGTGTTGAGGGCGGGCGGACCGGCAATGCCGTTCCCGGCCGGGCGAGGCGCTGCCGGTGCCGGTCCCGGTGCCGGTGCCGGTCCCGGTGCCGGCCGGGCCGCGGCCTCCCCTCAGCGCTGGGCGGGAAACCGCCGCTCCCCCCCAATCCCCCCCCCGCTTGGAATGGACCATCCCAACTCGCCTCCCCTCACCGCTCCCCCCTCCCCCCGCGGGGACAATGGGCCAGCCCAGGTGTGAGCGCCCCCCTCTTTCCCCCCCCGCGCTGTGAGGAATGGACTCGTCCGGCAGCGAAGCGCTCCACGCCGCTCCCCCTCCTTCGCGCGCGCGGCCGGGGGGGTGCAGCGGAATGGTACGGCCCAACCCGGCCCGGCCCAACCCGGCCCGGCCCAACCCGGCCGCCGTGAGGGCCGCGCCCCCGGTGCCCGAGCCGCTGCCTCCCCCCCCCGAGGGCCGCGGCCTCCTTCTCCCCCTCAGGAGGCAGCTCCGGGGCTCGACCGCCGCCCCCCGGCCCCGCCGCCGCCCGTCCCGGCCTCACCATGGTCTCGAGCCTGGCGAGCGCCGTCTCCATGTTGAATAGTTGACATTCCTCAGGCGGCGGCGGGGAGATGCCCGCCCCCCGCGCCGCGGGCCGCGGAGAGACGGAGGTTGCCATTGGGCAGCTGTCAGTCGGAGCTCGCCCCCCATTGGTTGGGCTCTGAGGGAGGGCGGTCGTGATTGGGCGGGAGGGGATGTAAACCCTCGCGGAGGTACGGGGGCGTTCATTGGACGCCGCGGGGAGCGGAGGGCGGGGATTGGTTCGCGGAGGGAGCGCCGCGAGCCGCCGTTGGGGCGGAGTGGAGGCGGGCGGGGATTGGCTGGCGTAGGGAGCGCTGAGCTGCTATTGGCAGGGAGGCGGTACTCGTGCTTTCCTCCTTTCCACCCCATTGGCCCTCCCCACCGCCATCCCTCACCTGATTGGTCAGCCTCAAACGCTTCCACCCAATGACGAGGGCGGAGCAGCGCCAGGCCCGCGGTTCCCCCCCCCAACTCCCTTCACCTCACCCATCGAGCTGAGAGGGGGTCCCGCGTCCTCCTAGCGACCAATCAGCGCACGGCTTACGTGGGAGGAAAGGGAGGGGACGGCTGAGAGCGGCGCTCCCATTGGCTGCGCACCGCGCGGGGCCCGGTTTGAATCGGCGGCGCCGGGCGTGAGGTGAGCGGCGGCCGGGGGGGGATCGGGGGGCCGGGGTCCACCCCCCCCTCCCGACCCTGGTCCCCCTCCCCGGCCGCCCTTGTTCCGTGCCCTTCGCTCCTTATATGGCGAAATCGCCGTTCCCACGTCAAATTTCACGTTTTTTTTTCCACACTTTCACCTTAATCTCTCCGTTTCTGACAGGAATGGCCAAGTACAGACGCCGACGGAAAGCCAGAGCCAGAGCGAAATGTCGCCTGACAGGGAAAGGAGGTGCTGCCAGACCCCGCGGCTCAGGCGGTGCTGCGCCGCTGTAAGAGGCTCCTTTTGGGCTAAATTTGTGATTTATAAGCTTAATTTCTGCGTCCCCTCTTTGCTTCTGATGGTATGTGGAGCTGAGGTAACAGAAGGACGCCTGGACACTACTGAGAGCCTGGCCTGGATGCTGTGGGGCTGTTCCAGCTTGTGTATCTTCCACTACTCCATCTATAGTTAACTTTAACGTGCAGGAGAAGCAGTTAACATTTGCAATACTTCATTTATTTAAATCTATTTGGTGCTGGAGCACTTCTCATCACGTTTTCTAGCCCTTCCCGGCCTGTGTGCTCGTGTTTACTACACTGACACCTGCTGTTGCTAGTACTTGTAATTTGCTCACTGTTACCTTGCTCACTGGCACCTTTTTCAAAGACTGAAACTAAAAATGTTTATAATATAAATATAATTATGACCTCATTCTGACCTATTCTGTCCCAGGTCAGCAGGTGATCTTCCGCTGGACCCATGCTCTGTCCCAAGCCATCCATCCTCACGCTGGTCAATGGCCTTGCCCAGTGTAAGAAACATGGTAAAACCTCTTACAACAACGGTGTCGTTTCTGTATTGCTGGTGCCAGAACACTGTTGCACAGGTAAGTTCTGCTGCTTTTCTTGGTTTTGACAATGTGTCAGGTCAGCCTTAGAACTCAGATGCAAGATACATCAAATTTGAAAACTAAGCTGTAAACTTAATTATGTCTATTGAAAAATGTAAATATATATCGTGTTTTTTCTTGAAGGAATAACTGAGAAAATGTCCAAGGCCACTCTAGACATTAAAAATGCGTGTGAAACTGGAGTTTTTACATGGCAGCGTCAGCAGGATTTGCAGTGTCAGGAGTTTCAGTCTTTTTTTTAATAGCAGAGGTGACCACGTTCACTTTTCAGGTCCAATGTGAATTACAGCTTAGAATTCCTAGATTAAGTTAAAAGGCTTTTTTGAGGAAGTCGCTCCTTGGGTTCCTGCCAAGGAACTATTTGGTGAAACTGTGTATCTTCCTGCTGTGCCTTTCTGTTGACCTCAATGAGAAGACCCTGTGACAGAAATTCCATCAGCAGTCAGGGCTCTGTGTCTGGAAATATAACTGAAAATATTCATTTTGTTTCTTTTTATGCTCAGAGTTTTAAGGTGGTTAAAGAGACAATATTTCCGTCACAAATCTACTTAAGGGAGCTAAACACATTCAGAGAGCAGCTGGAAAAGTTGGAAGCTGAATTTTCCAGACTACAGGGAATGCTCCAGGTCAGTGTCAATCCCTGTGGGGCAGGGTAATGTTGGCTTGTGTAGGGAACTGTGGTCAGTGAGGAGAAAATCAAGACCTCCTCACCGGGGAGTGCTTCACCTCTTCTTCCCATTCAGCATTACTAAGCTGCAGTTACTTGATGGGTAAAGGGAACTGCTTTTCTGGTGAGCATCCTACAAGGGCATCTTGTGTCTTTCTGGATCAACTGAAGCCACAAGCTCCTTTCTCTTGAATTCTATCTACTTTTGTCAGTTGATGTAATATTCTCTTATTTATTTATTTTGCTTTCAGGTGAATGGAGTTGGGACTTCATCTTCAGAAAATTCTATTTGTCAAAAGTGCAATAAAACAACGCTGGGTGCTCCTGTACAAACGCAGATGGGCCCACTGTCATCCACGTGCACGCCTCCTGCAGTACAGCTGCAGCCTGTGTCTGCACCCCCTCCACCTCCTCCTCCTCCACCTCCACCACCACCACCACTGCCCCCACCAAAACTGCCTCCAGCACCTCTCCTCCTCAAACGGGGCAACGGCTCTAAAGCACTTCTGGTAGGGAGTAAGAAGGTTCTTCTATTTCTGCACTCGTGGCTGGGTTCTTTGGACCCAGTTCATCAGGAACGTGGGTCGCTTGCTGATCCTAACTGCCCTTCCAACCACCTCATATTTTCAGGCGCCGTCACAAAAAAAGGATGTGCCAATGCAGATCACTCTCAAAGATCTCCTGAATGTAAAACTAAAGAAGACGGACAGCAACCTGAGAATGGACAAGGTAAACCAGAGGACATGTGGATAAATGGTGTACTGGGGGCAGCTCTGCACTGGAGTCTATTTCCTACAGTGGTTGTCTTAGCACTTCAGAGAATTCTTCAATAAATTAATTCTTCTCTTGCAAAAACTTGGTGATCGGGTTTAAGGAGTTTTTCTAATTCTGCATGTGGGCATTTGAAATGAAGAAATCAAGTGACTAATGTCAGCTGATGTGCAGGACAGGTCTAACTTTACATTAAGGGCATGTAGCTTTATGTCTGTGCTATCAATATATTTGTGTACCTTCTTTTGCCTATCCAAAATCTTGTTTGCAGAAACTTTGTTTACCTATCTTTGTCCAAGATGCATCAAAATCTTCAGGATTCAAACAAGCCTAAAAACCCTAAGCATAGAAATCTCTCAGAATATCAATATTAAATAGATCTCGGATCAGCGAGGCCTTCTCAAGTTTATCTGTGGTAACATTTCTTTTCTAACTTCAGGCAGGATCACCAGTGAAGACACGCAGGGCATTAATTACAGTCTCAGATTTACAAGGTGTTAGTCTGAGATCTAAATCCAAGCCATCAGCTCACATTACGAACTCCCTAACGTAAGACATTTTCTTCCTTTCTTTGTTGTTAATTTTTTTCTGTTCAGAACACTATTTACACAATGGAAAATGTTTCATTTTAACGTTTTTTCCAGCAGTACCCCACCTAAAAATCAGTTAGATCTTCGAAAACATCTTAAGAAAGTCAATATACAAAGGTAAGTCCCATTCTCTTCTTGTTTTGTTTTTCTAGATAAAATTAGAGAACTAATTCCCCTTGTTCCCAATCTTTTCAGAAGTCCGGGTGGCACTCCACTAAATAAAGAAAACATGGAGTGTGGGACTGGGTTGACACCAATAATGACACAGGCACTACGGCGCAAATTTCAGGCAAGTTTTGATGTCTGTAACGATGAGCTGGCCTTAAAATCCATACAGCTGCATACTGACTTTTTTTCCTACGATGCAGTGTCTTTGGTGTACGTTAGGTAATCTCTCCATAATACACATCCAAAAGTGCCAAATACCCACAAATGAGGGTGCTTGTTCTACTGATTCCCATTTTAACAGTAAGGAAAGAACAGGATGGAAATGCCCTTGCCCATCCTCGGTTATTTGACCATGCTAAGATGAAAAGTTGCTTTTTTGATGGCCATTCTCATGTTTTCAGTGCTATCTCCAGCATCAGAGTTCCGGTTTCCAGGAGGACAAAATCTGAGGGTTAATAATGTCCTGAGGATTGGCTGTGTCTGTTGTCTTTTATGAAGTGTCAGTTAAGAATTATATTTTATCTCAGCAGCAATTAGTTTATTTTCCAAGATCTGACCCTGTTCTTGTTTTACCAGATGGCTCATCCAAAAAGTCCTTCGCCAGCCCGGCTGAGTGCTGCAAGCAGCTTTGATGAGCAGAAGTAGTTTTATGGAACAATGCATTTCTCATTTGTGGTCAGGAAGCCACTTGAATCCAATTTTTATGTCACGCAGACAATGAATCTGTAAGTAAATGCAGTACTTTTGAGAAGGGGGCATTTTGAAAACACTTTATCGGAAATCTGCCTTTTTTAAAGGCAACATATTTCTAACGTGGCTCAGACTGGTTCCATCTTCTCTGATAATGAGAAAACAGAATGAAATTTCCTGAGATTGTTGAGACCTGGCTGCTGTTGAAGCAGGGACTGTAATGTTCCTGGCACTGATTCTGCTTGTAACATAAATGTGTGCTTGTTTATTGAAATTCAATATTGCTTTTACATTTTTTGTAACAAGGATCTTGATGGTAATTATGTAAATTCAAAGAAAAGAAGCAATTAAGCAGTGTTATTAAAGTGAGAGCCTACATGTTCCCACAGACAACTCAATGATGTGGCTAAGAGTGTATCAAGTACTTGTGATGGTCGCTTTGGGCTGGCGTCCCATCACCTGTTGTGTTACAAGAGTGGGGTGCTTCGAGGCAGTAAGGGGACGGCTCCTGGAGTGTTGAGATGAGCTCTCCACCGGTGGTGGACACATAAGGTGCCAGAGCCACAGCTTCCCTCTGCTCAGGACAAGGACTTGCCTCCGCCAGACCTTGAGGCTGCTTTCCAGAGAGCCACCACTTTGTGCAAGCCCAATGGCCTCCTGGTTGTGTCAGGAATAGTGTGGCCAGCAGGGCCAGGGAGGTGACTGTCCCCTTGTACTCTGCTCTGGTGAGGGCACCTTGAGTCCTGTGCTCAGTTTGGGCTCCTCGCTACCAGAAGGACATCAAGGCCCTGGAAAGTGCCCAAAGAAGGGCCACGAAGCTGGTGAAGGGCCTGGAGCACAAGTCCTGTGAGGAGCGGCTGAGGGAACTGGGGGTGTTTGGTTTGGGGAAGAGGAGGCTCAGGGCACACCTGCTGGCACAGCAGCGTCCCACCTGCAGCACGGGCTGCCAGCCCTCTGCGGCTGTCCCGAGCCTTTGGGGAGAGCCAGGAAAGGAACAAGGGGGCACCTCTGGAACTGCGGGTACCCCCTGCGTGCTGCCCCGGCGTTGTACCCCCAACCTACCCCGGGCGGGGGCAGCCCCTGCCCACATTTCCCCTCCGCCCCCTTCCGCTTCCCGCGGGGCGCAGGCGCCGCCTCGGCCTTGGCGGCGCAGGCGCGGGGCCGGGCCGGGCCGGGCCGATCCGAGCCGGGCCATGCCGCTGCCGGGGCCGGTGAGCCTGCGGGAGCTGCTGCTGGCGGCCGCGGCCGGCGCCGAGGGGAGCGGCGGGG
>NC_048911.1:8258667-8404261 GCF_011077185.1 Oxyura jamaicensis
GCTGCTGGCGGCCGCGGCCGGCGCCGAGGGGAGCGGCGGGGCGGCGGCTGCGGGGCCGGGGCCGGGGCCGGGGCCGGGGCCGGGGCCGTCCCCTTCGTCCCCCGGCGAGGAGGAGGTGTGCGTGGTGGGCATCTTCGGCAAGACGGCGCTGCAGCTGTGCTCCGAGAAGGCGGCCCTGGTGAGCACCGTGTGCGACCGGCAGGTCTTCCCCCTCTTCGAGCCGGCCGAGCCCGAGGAGGCCGGAGATGCTGCGGGGTCGGAGGGCGAGCCGGCGGCCAAGGACTACAACCAGCTGCAGGCGTACTACAGCCAGGAGAGCAGGGTGCTGTACCTGGTGCTCACCTCCATCTGCGACACGCCGCAGTTGCTGAAGGCCTGCGGGGACCTGGCGGCTGCAGAGAGCAGGGAGAGCGCGGCCGGAGGCCCCGGGCCACTGCCCCATGCCGAAGCTCACGAGTTCTGGAAGCACCAGGAGAAGCTGCACTGCCTGAGCCTCCTCTACCTCTTTTCCGTCTGCCATATCCTGCTGCTGGTGCACCCCACCTGCTCCTTCGACATCACCTATGACCGCGTCTTCAGGGCGCTGGATGGGTTGCGGCAGAAGGTGCTGCCCTCCCTGAAGGCCGCCATCAAGGACTGCCCGGTCGGCAAGGAGTGGAAGCTGAACTGCAGGCCGTGCCCACCACGCCTCCTCTTCCTCTTCCAGCTCAACGGGGCCCTGAAGGTGGATCCCCTCCCGAGCAGGGGCCAGGACCCCTGCGGCCACCTGGAAAAGCCGCCCCCCAAGAAGCACTCCCCCAAGAGGAGGTTGCAGCACGCCCTGGAGGATCAGATCTACCGCATCTTTCGCAAGAGCAGGGTGCTGACCAACCAGAGCATCAACTGCCTCTTCACCGTGCCTGCCAACCAGGCCTTTGTGTACATCGTGGCTGGCGGGGCCCAGGATGGCGAGGATCCAGTGGCCATGCTGCTCGATCAGCTGAGGAGCAACTGCACCATGAGGGAGACGGACTCGCTGCTGGCTCCCACGCTGTCGG
The DNA here is from genome assembly GCF_011077185.1 of Oxyura jamaicensis. Taxonomy (NCBI): domain Eukaryota; kingdom Metazoa; phylum Chordata; class Aves; order Anseriformes; family Anatidae; genus Oxyura; species Oxyura jamaicensis. The sequence continues at coordinate 8,259,705 of NC_048911.1, forward strand.
GACCCAGGAGGTATCAGATGATGCGCCACGGCAGGCAGCAGCTGTCCTTCTACGCAGAGAGCAGCAGCAGCAGCTCCAGCTCCTCTGGGCAGCTGGTGGACTGCACCCTCAAGGAGTTCTTGTGGCAGCATGTGGAGCTGGTGCTCAGCAAGAAGGGCTTTGACGACAGCGTGGGGAGGAACCCGCAGCCCTCGCACTTTGAGCTCCCAACCTACCAGAAGTGGGTCGCTGCGGCTTTGAAGCTGTACGAAGTGACCATCGAAGGCAAAGACGACGACCCGACTTCTCTCACTGGGGAACTGAGCTCCAAAATCATGGGCAGCATCAAAGTCTTGGAAGGCTATTTAGACATAGACACCAAATTCTCTGAAAACCGTTGCCAGAAAGCCCTCCCCATGGCCCACAGCGCCTATCAGTCCAACCTGCCCCACAATTACACCATGACGGTCCATAAAAATCAGCTGGCGCAGGCCCTGCGTGTGTACAGCCAGCACGCCCGCGGCCCGGCCTTCCACAAGTACGCCATGCAGCTTAACGAGGACTGTTACAAGTTCTGGAGCAACGGGCACCAGCTGTGTGAGGAGCGCAGCTTAACTGACCAGCACTGCGTGCACAAGTTTCATCTGCTGCCAAAAGCAGGTAAAGGAGCTCGGTTGTGATTGATTCTCACGGTTTAAGTTTGTACCTGTTTTAAAATATCGTGTCTCAGGGTGAGAGCACCACTTCTTGTGTGTTTATGGGAGATGGAAACATGGGAAGAACGTGAATGTGGAAGCTTGGCACCATTAAAGCTTCATCCTCCCTGAGTGTCATTGATTACAGCAGAGCTCTTGTGCAGGTTTGTTCTGTGTTGCCCTGCTGAGATGCCCACTCGCAGCCAGGAGGGACCGTTCTGATTTGGAGGCAGTTCAGCTTCCGTGGCCATTTCAGGCCTCCTCCTCTGCAGCTTATTGCACGTGGTGGGAGTGCATATGATGCATTTGCATTGTAGAGGACTAGGACATCAGAGCAGCCACCGATGGTAGGGGACTTTTTTGGTCGGTGTTATAAAGGCGTAAATTCCAGTACTCTTCTCATGTCTTTAAGCCCTTGCATCCTCTAAATGCAATGTAAAACAGGCACCACCAACCCACTTACATTGAGCAATGTTTAGGAACAAGTTTGCTGTTAGCAGTAACTTTGATTCTGTATTGCTGATTGGAGATGTTACACTGGAGTTCTTCCAACAAGAAACAGAGAACAGAAAAAAAATATTTCCAGGAAAGTCAAAGCGCCCTCCGCTTCCTCTTGAATAGCTTGAGTGAGTTCAGTCAAGGAGTAGAAACTGAAATGTGTATTGCAGGCTGAAGAACTATTTATGCCTTTTAGGAAGCTTCTAAAAGCAAAGCAGGTTCAGTTCAGTGCTAAAATCTACACTGGAACTTTGTATAAAAAGTGGGAAAGGGAGAAGGAGTCGCTGATAAATAATTTTACATATATAGCAAGGAGGAGGCAGTGGATGAAGGGAATCAAAGAACCACTTGAATGAGTGAGCAATTTATCTGGGGTTTGATTGATTTCCCTTTTAGGGGAAAAGCCAGAAGCAGACAGAAATCCTCCGATCCTGTACCACAACAGCCGGGCTCGTTCCACTGGTGCCTGTAACTGTGGAAGGAAACAAGCTCCTCGGGATGATCCCTTTGATATCAAAGCAGCAAATTATGACTTCTACCAGGTAACTATTGAGTCTCTATTTTTGCTTCAAGCAGTGCTTTTGCTTCATCAGCAAGGTCTGTACTCTGAAGTGACCACTGATAAGTTTCCTCTTCACTTTATCAAGTTGTAAAAGTTGCCTGGGGAAGAGATTCTTGGGAGCAGGAATTCTTTGCGTGATGGGCTGCGTGGGCAATTTCAGTCTGCACCACTCTGTGCTGACAGGAGCATCTTCATGTGTTCACATGAATTTGAAGCCCATTGTGCATGGGCTGTACTCCCACTGCCCCTTTGATTCTCACATAGCACACGCCTCTTGAACCCTAATTGTACTTGCTGAATACAGTGACTCTGAACTTGCTTGTGCCAGGGACAAATTAGAAAGTTAATTTTCTTTTTCTGCATTTTCTTTTTCATAGCTTCTGGAAGAAAAATGCTGTGGGAAACTGGAGCACATCAATTTTCCTGTGTTTCAGCCAAGCACACCTGACCCGGCACCTGCAAGGGACGAGTCCTCGCCTGCCCCTCCGGAAGGCGAGATTGAGAAACTAAAAGAAAAAGAACCTCAGACTCAGGGAGAAAGCACAGGTCTGAGCTTGGCCCTCAGCCTGGGTCAGTCAACGGGCAGCTTGGGCACTTACCCACCTGACGCCCAGGGTGGAGGGGACAATGCCGAAAGTCACGGGCAGAGTGGGGACTCCAAAAGTGAGAAAAGGCCGAGCCTGGTAGATCGTCAGGCGTCCACTGTCGAGTACCTCCCTGGGATGCTCCATTCTAATTGCCCCAAGGGCCTCTTGCCCAAATTTTCCAGTTGGTCACTGGTGAAGCTGGGGCCTGCTAAGGCTTATAACTTCCACACGGGCCTGGACCAACAAGGCTTTATCCCGGGAACAAACTATTTAATGCCTTGGGACATTGTCATCAGGACAAGAACTGAAGATGAAGGAGATCTAGATACCAATTCTTGGCCTGCACCTAACAAGGCCATTCCTGCAAAGAGAAGCGCAGTTGTGATGGGAAGAGGGAGAAGGAGAGATGACATCGCTCGAGCGTTCGTAGGATTTGAATATGAAGATGCACGTGGTAGGAGGTTCATGTGTTCAGGGCCCGATAAGGTCATGAAAGTGATGGGCGGGGGGCCAAAGGAATCCGCCATCAAAGCCCTCAATTCTGACATGCCGCTCTACATCCTGTCGTCGACTCAGGGACGAGGGCTCAAGCCACATTACGCTCAGTTCATGAGACTCTTTGTGGTGGTTCCGGATGCTCCACTGCAAATAACATTGACGCCTCAGGTAAGAACTGACATTGACTGCAGGACTGGAAGGCACAAAGGTGATAGGCAAAGGGTGTCAGCGGGGTGCTACAAGGAACTCTTTCCAACCCAGAACAACTGCAGTCAAGTTCTCCAAAGCGGTAGTTGCAAAAAGCACCCAAAGTATCTGTTTTGTAAACAGGTATTTTTTAAACTTCAAGATTGGCTCATGCCAGCTTTACCCTTCATATAAAGTTAGGTTTTTTTTTTAATGTTTTATCAAGAGTGAACTAATCACATTTTCTTAGATTGGAAAAAAAGGTAACCCCAGAATATGCACTGTAATAATTTCTTTCTTAAAAAAGATGACCAGTGAACAAGGACTGTGGAAGAATTAAATTAATAATTTTAAAAGTCAGTGACTCATTGCTGAGATTTGTTATTATTATTTGTTACATTTGAATTTAGGAGGTGAAAATGTGTTGCTTTTTTTTTTTTCTTCACTAAGTTGGAGGCTTTTTTCCTGATTTCAAATGTGTGTTAAAGAAATGGAGAAAAACCTCTATTTACACTTTTTTTTAAGGCTGTAACATATGGGCAGGTGTATCATCCTTCAGTTACTGCTGTATGAAATAGCGTGTGCATAGGTGGTCATGATTTGTTAGAATATGGCAAGAAATCATACCGGTGCTCATTGCATGGCATTGTCACTGAGTAAGAGCCAGTACCAAATGCGTTCCATATGAACGGTGGGAGGGGAAGCGAATTTGGAACATCTTGTAGCCCTTCTAGCTGTTCGAGAAGTGCTACAAGATCCTTAATACTGAATCACAAAGCAATGGAATTGGCTTCTTTTATGGGAAACCTTCAACTACTCAGATATGAACCTGTTTCAGAAGTCAAAGGAAGAATACTGACTGAAATGTGACTCCCAACACCCAAATTCCACCAGTATTATAAAAGCATGCAATTTAGTTCAGCAGTTAGGTAATTTTGTTCTTGTCCTCCTGCCTCACTCATCTCTGAGGTTTTTTGTGTGAAAACTGTCAGCCATCTGACTCTGCGGGGAGCATTTCAATTTATCTTTTTAGAGGAGAGTGGGATGAAGTGGAAGAAAATTAATGCCATTAGCAATCTATCATGTTATTGTTTGGAACTGAGGCAAGAAGGTTTTGTTTATGCTGATACTTCTTTTCCCGTTCCCAGGTTACATCTATATCACACCTTATGACTCCTAAGGGTGCGTTTACTTGGAAAATCTGTTAGGCTATGCATTGTAGGTTCCACGCGTCAGTTGCTCATGTGCATAAGGCTTTCTCAATCTTCTAATATGAATTATGCATGACCTATATAAGATGTTGCTGAAATCCTTCAGCACATGGGTTTAGTTAACAGTTCAGGCACATCTGTGCTACAGTACTGGCAATCCCCTGATAGCGCGGTGTTTAGTGCATCGGAGGGGCATGGCTTGTGTTTGTGTTGAGGTCTTACCAATGACAGCCACATCTGCAGCCTTAAATTCAGCATCTTGTCAATGGTAGAAGTGGAATCTTGTGGATTGCTCATGGTAGTGGCATAGCAGTGTCCTGGGATGTGCTCAAGTGGGTAAGATCTTGACTATAGATAGGCAAGATGTAAAGACTTAACAGACTTCCTTGGATTCATTTGGCTCTTAAGTTTTTATTCTGATGATGTTTGATTATCTACCCATTTCCTTTTTGTTTTCAGGTTCAGCCAGGGCCACCACCTTGCCCTGTATTTTACCCTGAGAAACAGGAAATAACCCTTCCAGCTGATGGACTCTGGGTACTTAGATTTCCTTATGCGTACGTGACAGAACGTGGACCCTGCTTCCCTCCAAAAGAAAGCCAGCAATTAATGAGTTACAAAGTCCTTCGAGGAATACTGAAAGCAATTACACAGTAAGAATTGTTCTGGTAGATTGATTTTAGTTTAAAAAGACTGGCTTCAACCCCAATTATGGTTTTTGATTCGTGTTTGTTACCTAACAGTTATCACTGTGATCTAGTGAAGCCCACTGTATTTCACTGGAACACATTTTGGAAATAGTCAGATATCAAAGTGGAAAAGTGAATCCAAGAAAAAAATGTAAGTCCTCTGTTGATTCAATTTTTGTATGTAAAAAATAAAAGCTGGTTATCATACTGAGCCTATATTATTACATGTTCTGATGATAATGCTTTTCCCCATCGTGTCGTTCTACACAGTTATTTAGGAATACTTAAAAATGACCATTGCCTGAAATCAAGACTTTCCTGTATTATATTGAGACGATGGGCAAAATCTCTTTTTCTAAGCAAGCTATTTCTCTGTAAAGAATTGATGCTCTTAATGTGTTGATGTGAGAAATTGTTCACCTTTGGTCTTGTTTAAAAAAAATATTACAGTTCTGAATTTGTATTACTAGCATAGCCAGAAACTGCTTGTTTCTGTACCAAGTTAAAATATTTTACTGAATTTGTATTCATAGATCAGATTTTGTTAAAAAGCTGACCTAAATTCCTACTTTGGAAGGACATATCTCTTTGGAAACTAAACCTGCTGGTAAATTTGTGAAAACTAAAGCACTGAAGTTTGTTCAATATAAGCACCTGCAGCTTAAGTTGTCAGTAGAGCTTGACTTGTGATTAAACTGACTTTGGGTTGCTGAAAGGAAGCTTTTGGCCTAGCGTGAATCTCAAATTATGGGAGTTCTGGTAATTACGTGACTATCCTAAAAATGCGTGACATGATGCTTAACTTGGCAGAGCTTTGCAAATGTCTGTGATGAGAAATTAGTCGTGGAAAGTCAACTCCTAACTTTTTGTCGAGGTAACATGTATTATTGCTAGGCGACCATATCCTGAGACCTAATTTAATTTCCAGAATATTTGTCTTTAATTAGAGTGCACGCAAAACTTAATTTGCCAGCTTGTAATAATAATTGTACCACCTGACCGGACTCAAGACCTGGTTTCTGCTTGCTGTAAGTCATCGCTGGTGCATGGAAAACACTTCCCTCTGCCTGCCAAGAAGACAGTACCCCCTCTAACCATCCTTAACGAGTTAAATTTGCCACTTTGCCAAGAGCTCGGTGCTCCAGCACGGTCAATAAAATAAAAAGCACTACAGAAAACGAGAGTGTGAGGAGGGAGCGAAGTGGGCGACGTCTGTCAGCCGTTACAAACCGCTCGTGAGGGCGCCGGGGGGGGTGGGGGCAAAATCACCTCAGGGACCAGACTGAGCCCCTCGGGGCGGCAGCCGCGGGCCGAGCCCCTCAGGGCCGGCCGGGGAAGGGCGGGCACGGCCGGGGACCCCCGCGCCTGCGCACGGGGCCCGCTGCCGGCCCGGGGGCGGAGGGCGGGCGGTGCGGCTGCGCGGCCGCAGCGGCAGCCGTTCCCCAGCCGTTCCTTCACCTCAGCACCGCCGCCTCTGCCTCGTCAGTTGCCGGCTCCGGGCAGCGAAGCGGGTTCTCTGCCGGCGAACAGCGCAGGATGTCGGCCACGCTGTACCTGCTGTCCACGCTGGGGGGTTACGTCCTCACCTCAGCGCTTCTCCTCAAGTGCCCGGGGCTGCTTCACCGGCCCAAGCGGCAGCGGTTCCGCTGCCGGCACATCTCCCACCGCGGCGGTGAGTGAGGGAAGGGGAGCGGGGCCCTGCCGGGGGGAGGCTGCGGCCGCTGAGGGGCTCCCCTCGGCCCCCTCACGCCCGCCTCGGGCTCCCTTTCAACCTCCCTGCGGTAGCCTAATTTTAGGTGCCACCTGCTGACCGGTGCTCGATTTCAAAGCCGAATTCATCACCCAACTCAAAACGCGTCGGCCGAAATCAGCTCGTTTGGCGTCGGTCTTGATGGTTTTCGTCTCAGAAGGGGGTATTCTTTCCTCCTAGTAATTCTGCATTAACGGTATCTTTGTTCCTAGCGAGATACTGCCCGCTGCTTAGCTCAGGTACGAAACGTCTGCCGTCCTGCCTCTGCCTGCCCAGCTGCTTTGCTCTCTGGTTTCAGAAGAAATGCTGCCCTTGCTCTGCTTGCTGTTGGAGACAGCTCCTGGTTCAGTGCTGTGGTAAATCTGAGCCCATTTTGTGAATCTTGGCCCCTCCGTGTGCCTTCCTCCAAGGCCTGGTGGGCAGGCTGGTCGCTTCTCTATAAAATAGCTAAAAGGTGCTTCTGAAGTTTCTTCTACCTCCTTTAAGTATTGGGAAGAAAAAATGGAGCAAATGGCATCTTCCTGTTCTGTGCTGGTGAGGATCAGCTCTGAGCTGTTCCCTGCTGCCCCTTTCAGCTCATGGAAATACTGTCAATCGATTTTCTAGATTTTCTAGTAAGCGTTTTGCTCTGAACTGTGTGGAAGATGTGACGGGTGCTGAGCTTAAATGTTTCTAGTGCCAGTTAATGCAGTGTTTGATCACAGGTCTAGTCAATTGTCCTTATGCCTTGAATTATTCAAACACAAAAATTAGAGCTGATCTTTGAGCTTTTACTACTCGGATTTCTTTCAGTTGGTTTATGAGACGGATTAACCTTTGTTATAGCTCACAGTCTTATGTATAGCATAAATGCACCTTTTGGTTTGGAATATGCGTATTAGCTGTTACTTACCAGGGCTTTTCATTCCATAAAGGTTCTTAACTTTGATTGTTACCTGCTTGTTAATTTGCAAGCCGTTTCAAAGTTGTGGATGACTTTGTAGGAACTTGGTGTGACCTTAATCTTCTTTTGTGCTCACTTCTTTGCAATGACCTTAGTTAAGATATACAGCCCTAAGCCTCAAATGCAAGCGTTTAGGCCAGTTGCACTAAGCACCATTAGAACAGTAGAAAAGCCTTACTTAAAGGGAGGATTATTATTCATTAGGCATTCAGAGACAAAGTCCGAGGTCTTCAAATTGCTTCTGTCTGCAGGTATAGGGAGAAGTACGCCCAGGGTAGAAGTGCATTCCTTAAACAACTCAGCAGCCTTTTGCTCACTGGGTACTATGAGGCTGAAGATCACTTACGTTTCACCCTCTGTAGTGTTTATCTTGTAACTTAAATTCCTGTGGGACTTAGGTGCTCATCAGGCTTTAGTCATGCTGTAGCTTCAGATGCAGTGTCAGGTTTCCTATTGCATTACTCCAGTGAAGTTAGGAGCTCGAGGTAACACTTAATTTGTTTGTCATGGTCCTCCCTGAGATAAAGCTTTGCACGTGAAGCTTTGTAAGTCTGTGGGGCTTGGTTTTCCTTCTCTTTTCATGCAGGAATTTTCTTATCTCAGGTTATAGCTGTTCTGTGGAAGTATCCCTGAATTATTTCTTTACTTCTGCATAGTTTTAGAATTGCTCATGTCTGAGAATTATAACGATATATTGATACTCTGCTAGAGTCCTCTGTCAACGCCAGCTGCGTGGATTGCCGAGCCTTTGACCTGGGGTAGCATTCTCAGACATAAGTGTGTATATCCAGCCCGTCTGAGCTTTTTACAGAATCAAAAAATAGTTGAGATTGGAAGGGATCTCTGGAGATCGTCGTGTCTTGATATCCTTGTTGAAAGCAAGGCCACCTACAGCAGGCCTATCAGGACCCTGTTTTGGGGACATCCAAGGATGGAGACTCTATAGCCTCTCTGGGCATCCTGCTCCAGTGTTTGATCACTCTTATAATTAAAAAAAAGGTGTGTTTTTGGTGTGTTTTTTTCTTATGTTTAAACTGAATTTCCAGGATTTCAACTTGTTCCCACTGCCTCTCGTCCTTTCAGCATGCAACACTGAGTAGTCTGGCTCAGCTCAGGCGTCTTTACTCCCTCCCATCAGGTATTTATTTATACATGGTGATAAGATCTCCCCTGAGCTCCTCCAGGCTAAATAATCCAGTGCTCTCAGCCAAGAATCTCTCTGATTCTTGTATGCAAGAATCTCTCATCCCTTAGTTTTTGCAGCCTTTCTCTGGACTCGCTCCAGTAGATCCATGCCTTTCTTGTACTGGGGAGCCCAGAGCTGGACGCAGTGCTCCAGCCATGGTCTCATTCTTCCTAGTGGTGGTCACTGCTTGCGCTGCGGGGGGACACACCAGAAACTTTAAGGGTCATTTTTTTGAGCCAGTGGTTGCCTGATTCCTACGTGTCTCACAGTGGTGCTTTCAAAGCTTGCTTGTTGTAGTTCCCTTTCCTGAATGTGGCTTGTGAAACCCATGTTGCTGATTTGCAGCTCCCATTTCAGCTCATCTCTAAACTTTTTTCCTCTTTTCCCCAGAACTCAAGTCAGGCTTTTTGTTACCAGCAGCTTTGACTCACCACATCTACCTCCCTAACACGCAACTTGTTACAGCAGTCATTTAAAGTTTTAATTTTGTAAATTTCTGCCCAGAAATGTTAGGGTAATGCCTTGATCACTTTTTTCTCCCCCTTTCTTTGCAGTTCAGGATGTATGGCCTGTATTGTCACAACCAACAAGTTACCTAAAACTTTAGTTATAAGTTAGCTGCAATAAAAAATAATCATTCAGGTCTTACACAGGTTTTTCCTGTCTGTTAGGCAATCATCGGAAGTATTTGATGAGATTCTCGTGCTCTTTTATTCGTAGGTTGCTTCTGCCACTCAGCCATTTCCTAATTCTGCAATCAAACTTCATAAAGCATTGGTGAATGTCTGATCACAGAAGTTGCTGTGGATTTACCGTCTTGGTTAAGGTTAAACCATGGAGGTTTTGTCATTTTGATTCGAAGTCAGTTAATCCTTTGTAAGCTTACCAGTGCAAGCTAACCTGATAAAAACAATATTAAATTGCCAGTTGTGTGTGCACAGAATTGCGTTACTTTAAATAGCTAAACACAGCGTTAGATAAGTGTGTAATGGTGAAGCCTTGTTAATAGGCAAGGCCTTATTGGAGTTTCTGTAATTGTTGTTTACAAAGCCTGGCATTCGTCACTGCAAAGGGTAGTTGGATATCCTCATCGTTCCGTGTATCTTCCTGAAGTTGTTTTGCGTTTCGGTTTAGAGTATTGCATGTTTTCCAAGGCGGGAAGAAGACACAACCTTTTCCAGTCCCTCACCAGGCTGATTTTTCAAAAATGTTTATGTAGAGAATGATGGCTTCTGGGTTGCAGAGTTTATTCCTGCCTGAGAGAAGAAATAATTTGCTTGTCTTTTATTTTCTTCGCCGGAGTTGATGTGTTTCATTCCTGGTGTATGAGACCTCTCTTTGCCAGCAGCATCAATCTCTACTGACACAACTGTACCATTTCAGGAGGCCTCTTTGTCACCTCTCTGACTGTCAACTGGGTTACGTGTTTAGGGAACAGCAGCTTCAGAGCCTTCTCCCCCCAGCCCTTGTCACCTTCCCTCTTACTCCTCTCAGTAGCTCTGAAGTAGCCCTTATGCATAGTGCCCTTACTGTGCCCACGGAGCATGTTGTCTTAGCCAAATTACAGTGCCTCTAAGGAAAAACAGGACACCCAAATGCTGGGAAAATAAACACTTTGATTTGCATATTCAAAGTGTTACACAAAGCAAAGATAACTACTTATTGTTTTACCTTGACAAAGTCCTTTCTCTTGGGTCTCTCCAGTGGGTCAGCAGCAGCTGGGTTTTCTGACTCTAGCTTCATACTCGTTCCCCCAAATATTTCTTCAAAATATGGACATCTTTAATCCACTAATTTTGTATTTATTTCCTCTGGGATTGAGGGAAGGCAAAGGATTTAGTTCATATTCTATTTTTTGTTATTTTTAGGTGCTGGAGAGAATCTGGAGAACACGATGGCAGCCTTTCACCAGTGAGTACAAATGAAACCAACAATGTCTGCTCCTTGGTGTCATCGTGTCATTAATGAGTGAAGTAATCACAAAAAGACAGGGCTTCCATCAGTTGTTTGGGTTACAGTGTCCTATTTCTAAAAGTCGTCTCTCCTTCGAATGACTTATATGGATTGCTAAACATTACTCCAATTTAAACACGAAGACATTGGGAAACCAGAGACTGTGATTTATACGTGGTAATGTGGCAGACTGGGGTTTGCAAATAAAACTCTTGAGGCCACCTCCTCCTCTTGCTAATCAAACACGGAACAATATTGCTTCCGTGTTTAATGGAGATTGCATCTGTTAATTTGTCATTATAAAGCTATTTTTCTAACTAATGTCGTACGCTTTTTTTCCCCTAGATAAATTGCTGTTTCTCAAAAGGTCTTTCAGATCACGGTCTATTCCAGTGTGCTAATTAGCATACGAGGCTGGATTTCAGGTGGTCTGATGACCTTGCTGACTGCTGTTATGGCTGCAAGCACATCTCTTAGATTCCCCACAGATTCATGGTATTCAGCTCCCTCCTCTGTAAAGAAGGTTAATCACTTGTCTTCTGGGAGTATTGTGACTGCAGTCTTAATGTTAACAAACTTTTAATACACCATCCGTAAAGTTATTAAAATTGTTTATGTTTTTTCACCTCATACACATACTTCATTTGCACAGTGTGTGAAAGCCTCTTATCTAGGGCTTTAAAATTGAGTTGGTACTGGAAAGCCTTTTAAGCCTCCAGCATTTAAGAAGCAATAAATTCTATCAGTGTTCTCAAAAAACATTTGAAAGAGCAGCATATCTAAAATTCCGGCTGCCAAAGAGTAGTGACCGAATTGTGTGCTACTCTTTGTTCTTTTTTTTGTTGTTTTGTTTGTGTGTTTGTTTTTTTTTTTTTAATTTTCTTTTGTGCTAAGTAGCCTCATCAGTTTGCACACTTCCTCGCAGGCTGAGTAATGCCAGCTTTCCCGACCAAACAGGGCTATTGAAAGTGCTGCGGTATTTTCTATCTCCATGGAAGCTTAGCACAGCTTTCTGTTCTATGCCTGCTGGCCTGCCTCTTTTCAGCTCTCCTACTACACTTTCCAGAAAGTGTTTATTTTTTAACCATCTCTTAATTTTGATTTAGTATCGTACTGGCTTTATACGCAGAGGGCTCTTAAGAAGAAAAGTTGTAGCACAACTTATTTTTATTTCATTCTCAGAGGTAGGCTGTAGTACTGACAGTAAGGACTGCACTAGGAGTCAGGCTTTGCGATAATTACAGGTGTTTGTTTCTCTTCTGATCATTTTAATTATTTTACAGCCATGGTGTAACAAATGCATTGAGGTCCACTTTTTAAACGGATCACAACTGCCAGTAGCAAAGTCCAGTTACTTGTTTTGAGATTGTTGTGGCTGAATGATAAAGGCATATTCCGCAGAAAGCAGAGTCAGCAATTACCTTGCATTAGACAATTGAGAGAGTTCTGGCTTCCCTGCGAAGGGCTGAAGGCTTTGTCATCTCACCGTCTCACTGCCATCTCCGCTAGTGAGCTAGCAAAAGGAATTGGGTAGAAAACTGGTGATCCACGTGATGAAAAATCATCTGGATTGGCTCAGATGGCTGGTATAAACCAACTCATAACCCATCACATTTTGTGTGAAGCCAAGTAGGGTGTGCCTGCACGAGTTGTTTCTGCAGGTTCGGGCAGGCAGGCATATTTGACCATTGATGTAGTGGAATCCAAGAGAGAATGCTTGTCTGGAATATATGACCTGCCCCCCTGGGTCTGTAGTAACCGAACTATTAGCAAGTAGGTAGCTTTATGTATGCTATTTGCACTGAAGGGATTGTAGAATATTTAATATTGCTGCATGATGACAAAGAAATGATTCTAGTAGGTAAACAAAGTGTTTGGGGGGGGGATGTAGGGGAGAAAATCTTTTTTGGTAACTTCCAGTTTTATGTCAGCATAACTTAACAAATATTCTGAAAATATTGTTAGCTCTTTGTACCCAAATCAGTATTTTTTGTTTGCCTGGTAGATAAAACATCTGTAGATTTCTTGGGTTGTAATCATTTTATGCTGTACTTAAATGCTTCTGCAGTGGTTTTAGGTTGTAGAATAATTCTTTGTAAACTAAAGGAGCCATCTGTAGAGTCTTAAAGGATTTGGAGATGTAGCATAAAAGATGTTTTAATATTTTGTTTACAAGTTTAATTGTCCCTAGTGCAAATGTAGTTTAGCATTGTCTTGACAGGAAGCTGCTAAGTAAACTCTCCAGATATTTTTCTTATCTTACTGTATTTACATTTATGATCATACTGGGCTTAGAGAGAGAGTTTTAAACACTCCAGTTACAGCAATAAATGTATGTCGTTAACTTCGTATTTATAAACTCAGTACATTGTGCTACTTTGGGCCTTGCCTAAGGCATTATTTTCGGAGGTAAGGCGTTTCTTAAGTATTTCCTGGTATTTCCATTGTCTGAAGACAGTTGGAGTTAAACGAGCAAAGACCTCTACCATCTGAATTTGCAGCTATGAGTCTGCTTTACAACTGGAGTTCTGGTGCGGTTGGATCAGAACACATTTCACTCCAGATGTTCTCCAGACTGAACCTTCTCTGCAGCACTGTGGGTCTTTTAGGTTAGTACAGAACTGCAGAACAAACTGATCTGTAGCTGGAAAAACTCAGCACTTTAAGGAAGCTTCTTAGCAGCAGGCTACTGGTAAGAGCCTGGCAAATTCTCAAATTCATTAACAAGGCAAGTAGTTTTTCTCCCTTATCCGTTCCGCATCAGTCCTGAACTTTTTAAGCATTAATATTTCTAATAAACGTTGATGGTTAAATGGTAATACATGGTGCTGCATGGGGGTGTCTTCTACAAACTTGGCACATCTCCTGCAGCATAGTTGGAGATGCTTTTCATCAGGAGGAAGGGTTGCACAGAAGGGGCTGCCTAATAGGATTTTTATTTTCCTCCTAATTAGTGGCACCGGAAAGCAGTTAACAAAGTGCTTTAATTTGACAATCCCCCTCCTGAACATTATCCCAGCTGGACCAGAAATTGTGTTAAACAATTGTGGGGGGGATGTTCTTCTTTTTTTTTTTTTTCTTCCTGCATTTGTAAATGTTTATGGCACGCTTGTACTTCTGCAGTCAATAAAGACTTTTTCTTAAGGAAAAGGCTGCTGCTGCAGTCACCTGGTACTCACAGATACTAAGGATTTGTTCAGAAAGAGCAGCCCTGTGTTTTGAAGTGTTCAAAATTCGGGCAGAGACGTTCAGCCCTCTGCTAGAATGATACCTTCTGAGAGTACCTTTCTAATGAAATGAGCGATTTGCTTCTCATTAGAGGAAAGCTTATTTTTTTTTCCTCTTGGGAGGTTTATTGTACTTTTTTCTTCGGTATTACTATCGCTTTCTGCTTGCTCTGCCCCTTCTCCTATTAGTTAAGCTTCTATAGGGTGAAGTTGGGATTGGATTAGGACTTTAGAAAGTGGATTTGAACATGACTAGCTAATTCAGCAGCATTTATTTGAAAAATATAAGTGGCTGTTTAAAAAAAAAAATCATTAAACATCAAATTATTTTTAAAATACATAGTTTTGCTAGCTGAAAAAGCCCAAAACCTGAACATCCTATTGGTAATTTACTGAGCCTTCCATTCCTGACTAAGAGGAAGTAAAAAAGGCGTTCCTATCCTTGTCATGTTGTTTATGCTTACTACAGAATTGCTTTTTTAACAAGCCCTTGTGTCTTCTAGTGATAAATGTGCTGATACTGATGAGCATCACGCTCAAAATTCTGTAACAATGCTGTAGAAGTAGGTGTCTCAGTATTGAGGTGGTAGGCTGCAACAGACAGAAATGTCGTTCCATTTCTGTGGAAGGCAGAGCCAAGGCTCCCAAGCCCAAATCCTGTCTCTGATTCATAGTACTTTGTTTATTCTTGCATCAGCTTTCTGCTGCAACAGAATTATTTGTTTCTTGCTTGGCAGTAAGGCTGTGAGGATGCGTTGCATCATAAAGCATCTAAAGCACTTTGTGTTGAATAACACGTATCTGTTACGCTTGGACCTGTATGAAATGCACGTGTGGTTCAAGGCAGACTTCTCTGCTTCCAGTGCAGTTAATATAGGAACAGACATGTTGGAGCTGGATTGTCACCTGACAAAGGATGAGCAAGTGGTTGTGTCCCATGATGAGAACCTGAAGAGATCAACAGGAGTCGATGTCAATATATCCGACCTCAAATACTCCGTAAGTTGAAGAAAAAGTGTTTAGAACTGTGTTTGTAGAATGGCTGGGGCAGGCAGGAAGGGGGTGTGTGCTTAGTATCCAAAACCTAAGGAAAAGATTCATCTTGTCTGCCTAAAAAACATGAACCTGGCTCCCCATGTAGTCAGGGGATAAAAAACAGGCACACTTCTAGAGGCTGATTAACTCCATCCAAATGCAGTGTGGATGAATGGATTTCTGGAGGCGGGCCTGTTTTGCCATACTGGTGACAAAGGAAGCTTAGTCAATGAGCTCCTTCTCCTGTGACTGGCTTTTTAATGGGCAAAGCTGGCAGAGGAATCCTACCTGCACCGAGAGTTTTAAAAGCCTGTTTTGCAGAGCTGTCTTTCCATCTGATATGTAAGTGGAGTTCTCAGAACTTTCAGATGGGTATCTGGAAACATTTTGCCTTATTCAGCTGCAGGGAACACTAGTCCAAGAATGCCAAATAATTCAACTATGAATGAACATTACACTTGCAAAAACACTTTTTAGGCGAGAGATAAAAAGAATTAGTTTTGTCTTTACAGGTAAATTACATCCCTTATGAATGACATTTTCTTGGTCTTTTTCAAGAAAAGTCATGATTATATCCTTGCATTTAAATTAGTCTTCTTTTTTTCCTCTTTATTTTTCAGGAGCTTCCACCATATCTCTGCAAGTTGGATGTCACATTTCAGAAAGGTAAGGTTTTTTTTTTACTGTTTGAGTTCACAATTACAGTAACTAAATATACATATGACAATTCCTTATTTTGGCAAAGGGAGTAGAAAAGTGTGTATTTATATCTATCAGTATCTGGATAAGAGAAATGTTAAGTATCTAGATAAGAGAAGTGTCAAAATATAATGGTAGCTTTAGAAATTAAAATACGTACTTTTTTATACCAGTTGACAGTGACTAAATCTAAGATGTAAGATATCTTTTTCCAAGTAAACATCTCAGTTGTTTGCTTGTCTGCGTCTTGCAGCTGCCTTCTAGTTCCCCTGTGACCTCTTCAGAGGGTGGTGATTAAAAATCTGTTGTTCCAAAAACAGAGAAGGCAAAGGCAATTTCTTTACAATTCAAATGCCGTTGTGCTGGTTCACTCTGAGCTTGAATAAGAGATGTCAGATGAAACAGATATTTTCAGGAGGGTGAATTAAGAGTATAGTAGTTACTGGACGTATGACTTAAAGATCAGTATAAATATTGCTAAAAGGGAGGAAAACCTTGAAAAAGATCAACCTGTTTTCTTATGAAAACTGTGGTTCTTGGGACTGTAATGTGAATAAAGTGTGCAAAAAAAGTTTTAAAATTGTAAAATATTTAAAATGTACCAAGTTGAGCTCCACAATATGTTATTTTCACACCTGTACATCTTTTGTTTATCTACAGCAATACATAGAGCCACAAGTAGTTTTAAGCACTAACGTTTTGGTATTTTGCCATCTGTTCCCTTCACATAGTGTGCTTCTCCAGTGAGTTTTCCTAGAAGGAAAAATTATTCTAATTTGTTCTCATTTCATATTAATCTCATTGCATTTGGTGTGTGGTAACTGAGCCCGTGTTGGCTAGATCAGGATTTTAATAATGCCTGCACTTCTGCTGTTGCAAAATAACAACTGAATTTCATATAGTTCGACCCTAAATGTGAAAATAGCTCAGTGCATTTCTCGTACGGAAGTGAGCTTGTCATAACTAACTACAGCTATCCAAGTGAAGTTGGTGGATTTTTTTTGGCTATTTTTTTATTATTATTATTTCCAAAATGTGCTAATTCTAGGAACCATGTTATTTTTAACTTTTAAGACGACAAGTGCTTTGACATCTCAGCTTTTATCTACAGTATATTATAAAAGGTCACAGCTGTGACAACTGTCTTGTTTCCCCAGAATGTCACTGTGAGGGAAAAGATAACCGTATTCCTCTCCTGAAAGAGGTGTTTGAGGCATTTCCACAAACTCCTGTCAACATTGACATCAAAGTGAACAACAATGTGTTGATCAAAAAGGTACATGAAAAGATGCACTTAAATGGGACAATGTCATGTGATGTTGAAATGCCAAAAGAAAAGAGTTTTTTGGAGTTGATAGCAGTCTGAGCCACTCAGGTCTGTGTTCTTGGGGAGCTTCCTCCTTCACGTGTTAGATTTTGCACCCCATCTGAAGTAATGCAGAAGACAGAGATCTAGTGCAGGATGTCTAGTGAACAGCTCTTTCTTTGCTGACCTTTTATCTCAACATAAAACTACTGAAGAGATGCCAAACTGCTAGAAACACCTTTGCTGTGTACTTCATATGAAGGGTCTTCTTGTGGACCGTTGCCTATAAATGCAGCATAAAATCGTGGTGCAATTGTAAAGGCCAGCGTTTCTGATGCAAGAGGAAATCTGCTTTCCGTGAGATACTATTTTGGCATCCAGTTTTTCTTGTAGGTGTAGTGATACTTCCTTTTATCTCTTGTCCTGAACGCAAAGTAGAATAATTATTTTAAAATGGGAGATTGTGTAGAAGAATTATCTTTTCTAAAATGACTCAAATACTTGAAAATTAGCAAGTAGAGATGCAGTTAAGTTATTCCGCACATAATATTCAATGAATACGTCAGGTTTCTTTTTGTTGTTGTTCTGTGTTGCAGGTTTCAGAGCTGGTGAGTCAGTATAAACGAGAGCATTTGACGGTATGGGGGAATGTCAATTACGAGGTTGTATCAAAGTGTCTTAAGGAGGTAAGAATGGATCCAGCTAAGCTTTGTTCTTGCCTGCTTGTTACAGTGTGATGTGTACAGAAAAGCACCCTGTAAATCAGGATTGAGTGGGTTACGCCAGACTTTTAGTTATGATCAGTTTTGCACTTAATTTATTGTAACAGTGTAATAAGCAGAATAGGGTAAAGCACAATTAAGTCATATACTCTGCAATAAAACATTTAAGGAATAAAGCTTAATCACATTTTATATTTGTTCTGTAATATATGGGATCTTAACATTTTTATGCCAGGACCTCCTAGTGCCAGTATTGCACATTGTTCATCTGCTATCAAAGGAATTTTAGAAGGATTGCTTATTATGTAGTTCTTTTTATGAAAGTAGTGGATGTGGACATCAGTTGCCACACATATATATATAGGTTTGAAGCTGTTTTACAGCTATACATTCTATTCCTTTTTGTGCTATGAAACTGTACAATTTAGAATTAAATTAAAATTATGCTTAGTCCATAGGAGTTATGCAGGTGATTAAAATCAATGTAGTTAAGACTACAGATACTGTACTGATTTATCTGTGCTCTGAAGCAGGACAACGCTTTGCTACCTGAACAACAATTGTATTTGTTCGTTAGCGCTCAAATGTTTTGATTCATAAACCAGCTTACTTTAAAATTTGTTGTGGAGCAAGCTGATGTAATACCAAACTGTAGCAAGTTCTGTATCAAAGCACAGCTTGGTCTTTTTGGTAATATGAGTCAGAGCTAAAATGCTGCGTGGTATTGTGCAGTCTGAATGTCAGGTAACAGAAGCAGTGCTGGAACTACTGAGACTTCACCTTTTCAGGTTATGGTTGCCCCTTCAAATTGTGTAAAATTTGGGTTACAAGTTACCAGAAGGAGCAATTTAATATCAGTGGCATGTATATCGTAGGCAATTGGGTGTTTTTTAAGTGCAAATTTAGGCAATTTTTAGGTGCAAGCACTAAAATTTAAAGAAGCATAGATGAATAAATTCAATTGCAACAAATTCAACAGTCTGCCAAGATAAGTTAAAAACTTTCTCTCCTGGTTCCTGCAGAATGCTGATATTCCCATCATCTTCTGTTTGCAACGTGTCCTCCTGCTTCTTGGCCTGTTCTACACTGGTCTGCTGCCATTCATTCCTTTCAAGGAAGAATTCTTGGAAATTCCTATGCCTTCCATCATCCTCAAGTGAGTTTGAGTTGGTTGGTGGGTGCCGCACTGAAATGATAGAGAATCTAGTGCATGATAGTGCCAGCCTGAGCACTGATTGAGTCACTGGCCTCAGGCTGAATAAAGAGTGAAATAAAATGTTTCTAAGGGAAATGCACTGCACAAATAGGTAGGTAGATAGTGATCTAGTACGTTCTGAAGGAGCTGTGTCAGAATTTGTGATAAGGGATTAAAGTTCTCTTCAAAATATTGATTTTTTTAATGGAATCTGGAGAAATATGAGTCCTAGCCATGAGTTTTCATTTCATGAAAAAATAAAGGGGTATTAAGGCCTATTTGAGTAACTGGCTTAAGTTATGATTCCACTCTTCTCAGTGATAGTTTGACCACATCACATTAAAAGTTTTTCAGTGATGCCTCTCTTTCAGAGGTAGAATTCGGTCAGTCCACTTTTGTCCTTTAGGTGGAAGGGGAGACTATAAAGTGTATGCTTGTCATCTTGACAGTGTCTGTCTCAAAAGATTAGTGTATTGTTTTGTTAGTTTAGGTACTTTTGTGTATTCATAAGTGAAAGTTATGCAAATTTTCTGCTCCTCTATGTTTAACTTGTTTCTAGCCAGCTCGCGGTTACTCTATGGATAGATAGTGTGGGATGTCTGTGTATATCTGTTTCCTATTGACAGCATTTTCTGTAAATACCACTTTCAGGTGGGACAGCAGTTCCCTTCACAGCACAGCTTGTGCTGATGCCATCTAAACAGTAATTTGTTGCAGTGCTGTACAAATAACTAATTTTTGCACCTTTCTTCCTCTTTCTTAGATGTGGAAACTGAGAACAAATTAGTGTGATTAAGGCCAAGAGGCAAGTCAGTAATAGGGTGGATATGAGACTTCACGTGCTTTTTGTTTCTTGTACCTTACTGAACGTGCTGCTCAATATCTGTCTCTGCTGCTGCTTTTAAATGTAGCACATTTCTCTGGTGTAACCCAATTCCAAGTTACTGTCCTGGAGTCATAGGGCAATTACTGCTCTAGCTTGAGAAACTACAAGACTAATTCTTTATTTATTTATTTAATTATTTATTTTGCAGAAACATCCAAACATTTTAATCTGTGCTCTGGTAATTTTTTTTCTTCTTCCTCAACAGGCTGAAAGAACCACAGAAGATGTCAAGAAGCCAGAAATTTATTATCTGGCTAGCTGACACGTAAGATTTTAATCTTACTAAATTTTTAATCATGTTTTGTTTATACATCGACAGTTGGCTTAAGCAACTAAGAGTAATTTATTGCTCCAACTACTTGATAGGTTGTGATATTTTTTTTTCAGTTTCTTCTAACATTTTTGTCAGTGCAGCATAAATCATATTCAAATCTTTCATTGATGTTCCTGTATGCTTATTTATTCATACATTGAAACATACTGAGGTACAGTTACAGTGGGGAATATTCCAGTTTGACCTAAAATAGTTCTTGATTGCTCTGTTTAGTTTCTGTTGTTTAGTAGTTCTTCTTCTGGTGTGAAGGATAAATTCTTCTGAAAGCAAAGGGATTGATTCATTGGCCATCCTACGAGGGTATCTGTACAAGGGAGGAGGTGCCCGCTGAATTTGTTTTTCAGGACAGTTGATACAAATATCTGTAGCTAATGCAAATTTCTGGATATGCTCGTTAGGCAGCCTTGAGTTGTTTAAACTACGTTTCTATAGTTTAAATCCCTTTGTTGTAGAAACCATTAAATCGAAGTGCTCTGTGGAAAAAAGTGTTACAGAACGTCAACGGATGTTGAAAACTTTCTTGAACAAATTTTTCTCCTTTTTGCAGACTGCTAATGAGGAAAGCTCTTTTTGACCACCTCACTGCTCGGGGCATTCAGGTATAGTGTGGCAAAACTAAAGGAAATCTGCTTTTGATCTAATGAGAATTTGAACCAGCCAGATATGGCCTTGAGATGGGTTCATGTTGTCTGCCAGAATTAATTTGCCTATGTAGTTCATTTAAAATAAATGTATTTCTCAGTTTTCTGTTACCAAAACACTTAGTAGCATCCAATTGGAAGAATATTTTACAAAAACCTACCTAGATTTTCAAAACTGGAACTTGCCAATTTTTAGATTTGTTTATGAGGTGTAGGCAGTATGTGTTCCAAAATACAAGTCTGTTCTGTTACTAGCATTGCAAGTTTCTTTTTGGTTCCTAAACAATAGCTTCTGCTGTTACATTTGCAGTTCTGTAGTTTCGAAGGAAGAATTATAGGTTTGGAAGAAGTTTTAAAAAATTTAAATCCCTTTAAGACTTTTTTAGTCTTAAAAAATTGCACTCTAATCATTTGCACTCTAATTTGCATTGCACTCTAATCATTTTATATATACGTGGCATCATCTCTATCATACATAAAACAATTTAGGTCAACTGTCACCTTTTTTTTTCTTGAGTATTTTCTGTAATTTTTTTTCTATTCTCTTCCGTATTGCAGGTGTATATTTGGGTACTGAATGAAGAACAAGAATACAAGAGGGCGTTTGATCTTGGAGCAACTGGAGTCATGACAGACTATCCAACAAAGCTCAAGGAGTTTTTACACAATTATCCAGCGTAAGGAAAGAAAAACAAGGAAGACCTTGCAGAATAGATTCAGCCAAGGAATGTCATCAGAATAATTGAGCAACGTACGCAAATCATTTTGTCTGAAAGATATAACTGGGTGATCCTTGACCTTGTTGTCAGGTTGCTACATAATGTAAAGGTTGTCTATTTATTTTAAAACTTTAATTGCATAGTTTACGTTTGTAAATAGATCATTTAGCAAAGGTGCACTTCACTAATAGTTACGGTTAAGAAGAAAGTTGCTGGATAGGATACCTGTAGATAATAAGTGTTATTTTACCTGTCACACTGTCACGAGTGTTCCTAAGCAGATGTAAAGACTTGTCAATTACTCCAGTTACATTCTAGTGTGCAGAAACTAAAGAACTCTTGAAAGTGTACCCTTGTGTATATATTGCTTGTGTTGCTTTTAATTTTCAGATAACTTGTAGGGAAAAAAAATGCACAGGAGAAATAGACGGCAGGATCTGTGGATGGCCAGTTAGTTTAACCTGTCAAGTGTAGTCAGTAAAGACAGTCACTTGCTCAGTGTAGATTTACTTAGCTGTTCTTACTGATAAGAACATTGAGCTCGAGTTGTGGCTGTATTTAGACCACTTTTTGATGTGATGGTAATACTGTGACTTACCGGTCAAGGTCTAGGTACAGAATTTAAGCCAGCTTCTGGGTTTAACGCTGAGTTCCAGTGCAAGGCTCTAGGATGGCCCCTGGTTCTGACCTGCCTGTCAGGCTGCCATGGCATGGTAGCAGCTCGCTTCTCAGAAAGGAGAATTACACTAAATATAGATTACACGTACTTTGAAATAGTCTTTTCACAGAGGAAGCCAATGTTTTAGAAGTCTTTTGCACTTTAATAGTTTTAACATCTGTTGGCTTGATGAATGGGAAGTTGTTTTCAGGGTGAGGGACCAAAGACGACTTTGTTTGGTCAGGAGTTTTAGGAACAACGTAAGGTTTGTTTTAAATGAATTCACCCAAATCAGATTCATGTATGTACTGCTACAGGAGCAGGTGTCAGTCTAGGATGTGTGTAAATTTTAGTCCTTTCTCTCCACAAAAGTACATTCAATGTTCCTGAAGTTTATGGGCATGGATGCAGGAGTAACTTTAGCAGCAGAAGCCAGGAATCCCCAGGTATTATGGAATGGGGATGGATAGGAATGTATTTCTGGAAGCTGAACGCTGTTCTGTCACTGTGAACAGATGCTATGTGTGTGTCAAACAGATTTGAGCCTGCAATGCCTGTGTGTTTTGGTGTTATGTTAGTGTTAGGGTTTTTCGGAAAGAATTTACCTATTTTAGCTTAATTAATCACAATGATGTATTCACAAAGCTCAGTCATTTAATCATCAGATACTGCTGGAACAAAACTATTGTTTAGTGATATCATATACTTCTTAGACAAACTTCACTTTAAAAGGATCTAATTTAATAATAAATATGATAGCCAGAAACAAGAGTATATTTACTGCAAGATATACTCCTTATTATAAATTTTTTTAAGTAATTATTATTTTTTCCCATGCTAGTTCAGATTTGGAAGGGCTCTTGTCTCACTTCAGGGAGACAAGACTCCAACCTATACCTGTAATCGTGGAGCATCTTTGCTATTTCATTATGCCTGTCTGTGCTGGAATGTCAAGTCCATCTGGATGGATAATCACATTTGTGTGATGTCCGTTTAAGGAAAGGGAAATTCCTTCCTATATTTTTTTTCTACTCATTTTTTTTGCTATCAAATTTCCAATGCACACACCTTCATAAAGATGCAAATATAACTCTGGTTTCAGAGAACGCTACCAAATAGCGCTTAGATGTTAAAACTTCTTTTAGGATAGGAAAAGCTGAATCTTAAAGTGCCACTCTTGAGTTCTGGACTTGATGTCTCAAGGGACGCATGATGATTTAGTTTCTCTCTCAAGTTTTCCTCATCACTGCCTAAGTAAACTATTTTGCTTTATCCTATATTGAATGACAGAACAGTTATTAAAATATGGATTTAATTTTATTATTTCATTATAATCTTCTGCCTATTTCACTCTAGCAGTGGTGTTGGAAATTTCTGCCGTCAAAGATGCTCAACACGTTCTTCAACCACTAGTCTTCCTACGTCCGATGTAGCTTTTGACTACACGTGACCTCTCTGATAAATCTACTACTTAATATCTGAAATTTGAGTAAGTTCCAGCTATGTGGGAGGGAGGGGCACAGTGCTGGAAAACTGCCAAATTTATTCAGTCACCCGTTTGAATTCCAGTACAAGAGCTAAAATCTGATCTTTTGAGACAAATAATGTAAGGATGAAGCCATGAATCTGAGCACCCGTTCACAGGGTTTGGGCCATGGTAACTGTCCATAACAAAACAATACGGAATTGAGGGAACCGTAGAATGTTTATTCTATCAAATCATTGTTTTGAATGTTCTAGAACATGCTGTGTGATTTTTTTTTTTTTTTTATTAAACCCTTTGTACAGAAAAGCACTTGTTGATCTTGCACAGCTGTCCAGGAGGATGTTCAGTTAATCCCTCTCTCCAAGGAGAGAGTTTTTTTTTTCTTCAGGTAATTTTATCTCTAAGTATTGTTTAACACTTACTGTGTTCTCAATCCTGTTGCAGAATACTGTATGTACGAAGGATGATGCATGTATTCCATGCACTTTTAATTTGCAGAAAATGCTGTGGACCTCTCTAGCTCAAAATCTATGAAGTGATTTTTTTTCTTTTCTTGTAAAGAAAGATTGATGCTCTTGAAATGTGACACGTTCAAACATCTTTGCTCATAAAAGATCTAAAACTAAATACTACTTTCTTGTGACTTCTTTGCCTGAAATGATCATTTCTGAGGTTACTGTTTATGGTGTTGTAAATTTCAAAGTTTTGATGGTGGTCTCTTATGTGGATATGGTTGCTCAAAAGATGGGGACATCTTAAATGTGCTAAAATTTCTAGAATTTTTTGGCAATTATGTTGGTTTCCTCAAAGTAATTATAGCATCTGCAGCTAAATGAAACCTGCAGGGGATTTAAACATGCCTTTGCCATGAGCAAATGAGCTCTTAGGTAAAATTTTTGAAGTCGATTCCTATTTGATTTATCTTTGGTTCATTTTAAAACAGAAAGTAGTAGATAAGCTTGATCAGAAGTAGTCTGTATGTGGTGCTAGAGAACATCGTAGAGAATTTGCTTGTTCAATACTGCAGTGTGTGCTGTTGCTTCCAAACAAAGGTGTGCCTGCAGAAGAGGCATGGCATGCTTCAAAGAGCACAGCCTGTCTGTGCATTTGCAAATTCATATAGTCAAAATGGAAGATCAGAGAAGAGCAGGGAAGTGTACACATTATATACTAAACTCTTGAAGCTGTACTATATGTTTTTCATTTTGAAGTAGACAGGTCTTGTGTAATACTGGTAGAGGAAGATAAAAAGGTGTTCTCTAGTACCTTAACTGTAACTGAATGCCAAAGCTGGCACAGCAGGAGAGCTGACACTCTGCATATGTTTTTGCCATCAGCATTTCTACATTTAAAGATTCTGCCCGCTTGTCTAGGACTGTAGCAGCTTAACTTAAAAATAGGGTCTGTGTTTCTGCGTGGACGAGAACAGCAAGTTAAAATGAGCCAATAAATGCTTATTTTAAGAATGCTTTGAGAATTATTATATATGCTAGTGGTTCGGGTAGCCATGCTGAATAGTAGCTGTGTAAGTGTGAGAGCGTTGGCCTGTGCTTTGCACTGCAGTGTGAAAGTGGTTGTCTGCAGCAGAGCTGCTTTTTAGAAGTCATGGTCCTTAATTCCTGAGCATAGCATTGCATGCCTAAATAAATACCGGCTTTTATGGTTGGGAGACAGGTCGTTTCCTTTTTTTAGGTATATTGTTTGGTGTTCAGCTGACTTAATGATTGGTGGCCCAGTTCTGGCTGTACTGCAAGATTGTACATGTGCGTTTATAACTCCATATTTTAAATGAATGGGGAAATGCAAAGGTTGTTTCCTGTGCGTGTAAAATCCAGTACCAGAGCAACTGGACTGAGGCTGAACTGAGAGCCTTTATTGTAGAAGGGCTTGACCTGCATTTTTCAGTTGGTTAAACATCACTGTTTTCTCTTTGGTCTCTGTTGAAATGGTAAATATCTGGTAATTCAGACTTAATTTTTAAAATGACCTTGCTGTGGCCCTTAAAGTGTTCTGAAATCCCCTTTTGTAATGCTTTGGGATGCTTTTGTTCTAGTGAACTGTGTCCCTCACAGTGAGTCATCTCCATGCTCCCTTCTACAGAAGTCTTATGCAAAAAATTGTGATCAACAGATTATGGAGTATAAAAGGCCTTTGACAGATGACAGGTACCTGCTTCTGAACTGGCAGCAGCAAACCAGGAGCGTTTTGAATAAGCTCATGCTACCAGATAACCATTTGTGGCAAGTCTCTGTGTATTGTCCTTTGTTAGGTGATGGTCTGCCATAAATACAGCACTTGGATACCAACGGGCTTTTTCTCATGATAAGCAGGTTAATGTTTCCGCCTGTTCTAGAGGTAAAACTCCAGCCTTCCTACTGGATTGCCATTAAATTACATTTAATACTAGGTTTTAAGGTCAAGTGTAATTTTAAAGCCTTGAGGCTTCGTATTAGCTAAAAGAGGTGAAGTAGGGTTTTTGTGTGCACCAGTATTTAGTAACTTTTTGAAGATTTTGGTAGCTGGTGACATTTCCCCAATTGATCTGGGCAGTAGTTTATTTCTAGGCAAACTGCCTAAA
The DNA here is from genome assembly GCF_011077185.1 of Oxyura jamaicensis. Classification (NCBI taxonomy): domain Eukaryota; kingdom Metazoa; phylum Chordata; class Aves; order Anseriformes; family Anatidae; genus Oxyura; species Oxyura jamaicensis. Next base: position 8,285,928 of record NC_048911.1, read on the forward strand.
TGCTTAGGAAACCAGAACTGGAAAACGTGAATGAGTCTTCACATCCATCCAGCTGTATGTATGTCTTTCAGCATGAAAACATCAGTCAGTGATCCCTCCAGACAGTGCAGCCTGTGAGAAGTCTGCAGTACAGGCACTTGGGCCTCCAACAGTGTATCTACCAGATCTCAACCCTGTTTATCTAAAATGAGAAGGCTCGAGGTGCGGCTGCTTTTTGGTATTTTTCAGGTTATACTTCATCCGTGAGCAAGACCATTGTGGTGTCAGCAGAAATCTGGGATCTGCGTTTGCCCCGCAGTTTCCTGCCTGTGTGGGTAACGGTTGTGAGAAATGCGCTACCAAAAGCGTTTAGAAAGCAGGAAAAATAAATAATTGAAACCCCCACAGAAGCCGCAGGTCCCTGTCGGGCCGCTGGAGGCCGCCGCAGCCCAGCTCTGGGGCCGGCCGGGCTGCACGCTGCGTTGCAGTGGTCTTGCTGCAAGGTGCAGGGGGGGGTTTTGTGGGCAGCAGGACGAGCCGTCAGCAGGCTGGGGGTACTGAGGGCTCTGCAGCTCCGCTGTCAGGTGTCTTGGCGATTTTGGAGGGCAAGAAGAGCTTGAAATACCTGCGGTTTGGTTGTGGGACTGAAAATAGTAATGCTGCAAGCAAGGGAGGAAAATACCGCTGTTGATAAAGAAAGCATCTTTCATTTAAAGTACCTGAAGACGTTGTTTTGTGATATCATTAAAAAGTTTGACATATCCCCATTTTATAAATAAAGCAAAGGCAATATCAGGTGAAGTATCTTTATTACAAGGCCAGTAACATCAGTAAATAAAACTGGTAAGCACTGAGCAGCTGAGATTGTTAATGGATTTTAAGTACTACTAATTCTATTACAGCACTAAAAATATTGAGATACCATGAGTGATTTGATACTTTCTCCCCTCACAATATTGCAGCGATAGTCAAATAGCAAAAGTTAACCCCAGTCGGTGATGCTTTGGCTCAGCCCCAGGCAGCTCCTAGTCTAAATTACATTAAAAGCTGAAACTGATGTCAGACCCAGAGCGGGGAAACGCTAGCTGTCTTGTTCAAGTTTCAAAAACAGGATGTTTGCAAATAGATAAATGAAAAATCCTGCTCAGCTGTTCAGCTGAAACACGAGCTGTCAAATAGGTTAGATCCAAAATTCAGAGTTTTAAAATGAATAAATTTTCCAAAAGCTTAGCCCAGTGGAAGTATTCATGATGTTTATCAAGCTGTGCTTGCAGAGCTTGCAACCAAATTCTGTAATGCAGAATCAATTGTGAAAATGTGACTTGCAGGTTCAATGAAAAAGTAATTAGCACCTAACTAGCATTTTATTTTTTCAAGCAGAAGAAAACGCTGCTAATGAAGTAGTCACTCCTAAAAAGATTCCAGTTTTCTAAAGGATTTTCATAAAGAATAGCACATTTTTAAAAAAACAATTTTGGCTTTCATATATAGCTTTTTTCCCATGATTTCAAAGCTGTGTGATTCCCCAGATTTCCATAGTGGTACTCAACTTATATCAATGTAATTCCAATTAACCACCATCCTAAAGCAAGTTTGTTTTTTATATATACAAAACTTTCTATTGTAATCATCTCAATATTCTTGTGAATAACATGCATTTTTATTAACAAACAAAACTCTTCTGTGCAACTCACCTCCAGGTTAAAGAACAAAACAAAGAACCTTACACAGCAGCCTCACGTTCATGTTGTGTAAACTTATTTTGCCGATAGTTTTGACTTCAGATATCTGAGGTTACTTTTGAGGAGTCTTGGTGATGTAAAGCTCAAGCAAACTTTTCACCACTTCCTGCACATGAACTTGTCTAGATCTTGTAAATATGGCTTCATCTAGTTCTGCGGGTCTGAAAATCTGGTGTGTTGGCTCTGGTTGCTGGCCTGAAGAGGAAGGAGGTTATCTAAGAAAAGAAGAAGCTTAAAGTAAGCCTACAAAGTAGGCTCTTGTTGCTCTGGTAGCAGACTAAAGATAACATGACAATTTCCTTCTTCATTTGAGTCTATTTCGATGCTAGCAACCACCATGGTGCTCAAGTCTTCATTAAGAGGATATTTAAATGGTGCTTGGCAGTGCCACCAGCTTACAGGAACAAATGCCATGTTGTGTTTAAAATCGGGTTTATACAGTCTGGCACGCAGTTTAGTAATGTGATCTGAGAGGTGTGTTTTGCTTGTGTGAAAGGAAACTATGCTGATATTGCAAGGTAGAAAGTTATCTTTCTACACATGGCATGCTTTATTTTATTACAAATAATAGAAATATTGTGTTGTATTATGCGGTAATGTTCTTAGTGTACGTTGGTGTCCATGCATTTATTGTACAGAACAGACTACCTCTTGCAGTTACCAGTTTCCAAATACAGTAGAATTTGCTTGAGATATTCATATGAATATTTTAAAAGGCAGTAGAATACTAGAGCAAGAATAATCCCAAATGTGTTTGAGCTAGGATGTGTAACTTCTATCCCTTTCACTGACAAAAGGACAGATATAAGGCATAATTAAAACTGTATTTTATACGATGACAAATTGTTGTCACCAACACTTAGGAAAGCAGCTGTATGGCACGCCATTTATGAACCAAAACTCCAGGAAAAAAAAAAAGAAAAAAAAGCAAGAAGCCTTCAACTCATTTTGTGTGCTCCTCATCTCTCAGTTAACGTGCTCTGAGGTAATCACACCTAATTTCGCCCTTGCCCTTTCTCGTTTGGCTGCGTGCAGGTGCGTACGGACCAAATCTACATCTAAATTCGGAAACATGGGGCCTGAAGGTGACAAAATTCTCGGTAACGTCAGGGGGGGCGCTAATGGCGGCGACCTCTCCCCTCAGGGCCGCCCTCCCTCACAGGCGGGAGCGGCCCCTTTAAGAGGCAGCGGCCTCTGTTTGTTGTCCCCCCCGCCGCGCTCCACGCCGGCAGCGCCAGGGCCGCTCCCATTGGCTGCCGCCGCCCCAGCTGCTGCCTGCGCGAGGCCGACGGCGGGCGGGGCGGGGGGACCAGCGGTGAGCTCAGGGAGGGAGGAGGAGGCGGGTTCTCCCCTCCGCTTCCGCCTTGTGATTGGCGGCGGGAAAATGGGCTGCGGCCGGCGGCGCCCAACCGCCGGCTTGTTGCTATGTGCCAGCGGGCGGCGATTGGCCGGCGGCGGTGCCAATCGGCGGGGAGGAGCGCTTATAAAGCGGCGGTGGGAGGGCGCTGCGGGGCTGCCTGGGGCGCGTCGGCGGCCGCGCTGGGGCTGCGCTGGGGCCGCGCTGCGGCGAGTGAGTGCGGCGGGGCCGGGGGCGCGCGGCGGGGCCGGGCTGCGCCACGGCTGCTTCACCTCACGCACACGTCCGGGGGCTGCTACCCCAGGGGGGGCCGAACCGGGCTGGGAGGGCGGCAGCGGCCTTTGTGTGAGGCGGGGGGGGGGGGGGAAAAGGTCCGGGGGGGGGGGGGGGGGGGGCCCCCGCGCAGGGGGGGGGGGGGAGGAGGAGGAGGAGGGGAAGAGGAAGGCAAGAGGACGGCCGGCGCTTGGTAGCCCGGCAGCCCCTGAGCTCCGTGCGTGAGGCTCGGGGCTGCGGGTCCGGGTCCCCCCCCAACACAGACCGGGCCTTGGGTCCCCTCCGAGGCGCCCTCAGGTGCGGGGACCCCGGGTCTCGTCCTCCCCTACAGGCGCTTGGTTTGTGACAGAAAAACCCGGCGAGCTCGGCGTGAGTGAAGCAGCCAGCCTTCTGGTTACGGCTTTAATGCTGATTTTTGCTGCTGAGGGAACTGGGATGGTTCCAAAATCGCAGCTCGAACCACGCAGGGAAAGCAGCTGGACCCCCCCCACCCGCTGCGATTTGCTGAGGTGAATCTGCCCCGGGCCGTGGCTTCTGTCTTCAGGCACAGAAAGGGGAAGGCCGCCGAGCTGGGGCTGGCAGCGGGTGGGACACAGCACCTGCCCGCCTGGCGCTGCCGTCCTCGGGGCCTGCTCCGTGCTCCAGATAAGGATTTTCTGCTAATGCCTTCGCTGTTATTTAAGGCTCGTGCTGGGCAGCGCAGGGAGGCCTCTGCCGAGCCAGGCGGTCGGAAACGGGCAGGTACCGAGGGCTGCGGGAGAGGATCCTGCCTGGAGACAATGTGTTCTGTGACTTCATGCTTCCAGAGCGCTCCCGTTTGTTTTGTTTAAGACCTCATCGTACCGAGCTCCACGCCTCTGGTTTCTTTTAAATGTTTGCTGTGTAATGGTCACGGTTGAATGGAGAACTAAGACGTTTTCCTTTTCTCACTGGATCCCTATTTCTTGTCTCTTGCTGAAAAGAAAAATGAGCTTTTGGTGCTTTGAAGGTAAAATCGGGAATGCTGTAGGAGGGACAAAGATAGTTCTTTTATCTGCTGCTTCTTCATTCTATTATTATTATTTTTTTAATTTTAACCTTTTCCTGCAGGTCTCTTTCATGGTGCCAGGGTCTGGAAGTAGGTGGCAAAGCTGTGTCGGTCATTGGGCTGCCTTGTGTCCTCTGGATCCACAGGCTTTGAATAAGTGATTTCCTTTCTTCACTGTTTGGTGTGGGTAGTTGAGTCAGGGTTGCACTGAGGAAGGCAGCATCACTACCTGTAAATCCACATTCCCTCAAAGGCTCCTTGACTCATGGCTGAATACCTGTTGCTGAGAGAGAATTTAATTAAGGAACTGGTCACTCTGGTGCCGATCCTGGCTAGCAGTTCAGAAGGTGGGAGCTCCTTGATCTGGTGTGGTACTACCGTACGAGCGTTGCAGGGATTGCAGAGGAGTAAAAAAACATTTACTTGTTGGTCTTGCATCACGGTCTTGCCTTTGACTGTGTGCTTAGAAACCTCTTTAAGGTCAGTAAAGCTAGGCTTTCACTGGGCTTTGATGGTTAGCTGGGAAATCGTCATCTGTTTGAACTGAAGAGGTCAGCTCTGAAGTGCTAGAGCAGTGGGATTTGGGAGAGATCACCAAGTGGCGTTTGGAGAACGGGGGAGTTCGGTTCCCTTAGCTGCTTTGAAGCTAATCAGTGAGGCTCAAGGCAGGATTGTGAAGCAGAATGTATTTATTGCTTTGAAACCATTGCAAAATATATAGCTTCCTTTCTTTTCTGTGAGTTGGTCCTTTGGTTTGTTCCCTCTTTTCTGAGCTTGTTAAAGCTGAGGCCTTTTCTCCTAGATCTAATCACAGTAACGAAAGCCTAAGGATAGATTTCCTTTTCCTTCCAGAAACCAAGACAAATCCATAGACGAGATCGACCTCTATGAGTCATGCGAGGATTTTTCATTTCCTTAGAGCACATCTTCCTCTGGTAAATCAGCACGTCTGCTGCTGCTGCGATGCCAGTTGAGCAGCCGGACCTCTTTTTCCCCAAACAAAGACTTTTTGTAGGTCGGCCTCTTTGGGAAGGGGGCGAAATGCAGGTCTCTGTGTGGGCTGCGGGGCCTGAGTCTCGCTCCCTGTTGCCCCCATCACTCCCAGCTCTAATTCTCACTGGACGAAGCTCAGCATCCCTCCTCTGCTGTGCCTTCCTTGCCCTTTGGATCCGTGCTTGTCCGGGCACGGCCCGCATGGTGGCCTTACGGTTCAGGAGCCAAATGCTTCTGCCTTCTGGTTTTTGCCACCCTCTGCTCGCCCACCACATGTGCCAGACCTGCCCGAGAGCGCTGCCGCTCGCTGGGGCGGGATGTGTCGTGCCCAGAAGCGTCGCCAGACTGGCCAAGCCACTTAAGGCTGCAGGAAATAACGTAATTAATAAGACTTAGTTCCCCCACATCTCGTACCCGACAATCTCCAGTCACTTGACAGTGCTAATTAAAGCTAATCACGCTCCTCTGTTTTCAGTAAATAGCTATTATCCTCACTTCACTCTTGCTTGAACAAATGATAGTGCCGTGCAGCGTGAGTCAGTGGAAGTTGTGGGAATGCAACCCCTAAGAGCCGCCTTCCGGTGCCTCCACGCAGGCTTACACCAGCCAGAGATCACCGCTTCTGCACCTGTTCCAGCCTTGTTCCGGTGTGTTACGAGGTGGGATGTTCTGCCGAGGCCCAAAAATATACAGCTTTTCGCCTCTTACCACAGCTGTGACTTGTACAGAACCGAGAACTGAGCTCCCCAGGTCAAGCAAAGGCTATTAACAGTTGTAAAAGCAGAGGATGCTTTGAATTTGCCCTTCAGAGAAGGTTTTGATCCACGGAGGGGGAAGGCAGAGCGGTGTCAGAGCTGCACTCTCGCTTCTCCTGTTTCACGTTGGCAGCCACTTTGTTATGAGGAGAAAAATGTAGCGTGGTATGACCTAGGGATTGCACAGCTCAGCCACAGAGCTCTGGAAGATTTGAATTTCACTGATGAAGTATTACTAAAGGATGGCTCAAGCAATATATTATTAAAAAGAGATTGTCCAGCCTCGCCAAAAAAAAAAGAGTTAATTATTAACTATAAAAAAAAAATTAATGAGAATCCCAGGAACTCCCAGCTCAAGCATTCATCAGTAGGCACGGAGCTGCGAGAGGCGAGTCAGCTCGCATACCTTGGCAGTAACGTGCAGGCTAGTGAGGATATCCAGGAGGAACTAACGACAAAAACTGGTAGGCTAACAGCTGACTTGACCATCTTAAACTCGATTCGGTTACGAAGCATCTGTCATGTGAGCGCTGGAGCTGTAAATCTTCACCTGACTTTTCTCCCGTGGCGCTAGGGCTCCTATGCCTTCAATGGAAATGCGAGCTAGAAGGACGGTGGCTGAACTGCCACGGAAAGTATGCACCTCGTTAATAAAGTAGCTGCTGTGTGAAAAGTGGTTCTGAAGGAGGGTGGTCAGAATTTGTGTTATCCTTTGCGTTAGTCAGAAGAAGAGATGCAGATATTAGAGTCGAAAATGGTCCTTGTCTCGCCCCTACCACTCTGGGCAGCGTGAGGTTCTGTAGCAGATGCTCTGGGAAGGACCCTCCGCGCAGGTGGGTTTTGTGAGCAGGTGAACACGTGCAGGATTGGACACGGGGAGCTGGCAGACAGTAAGCTGTGACGGGCAGCTGTGGCAGATCTTCGTCTCCACGGCATGACTTTGAATTTGGAGAGGTTCTCGTTCAGCGGTCGCACAGGGTTCCCTTGGTAGCGAGGCTTTACCAGGGAAACAGACGGCTCGCCCAACGCAGCGAGTTACCTGAATCCTGGTTGTACCTACACGCGCCAAAAAGGAAGGTAACGGAGCAACGTAAGGAGCACGAAAGAAAAGTATTCGTGTAAGAGGGTTTGATAGCCAGACTGCTCTGAATAAAACAACTGAGGAAGAGAAGTTGGGAAGCTAAGTGCTCCCATTTTGGTCAGTTGGGTGGGCAGAGCTTTTCCTCGATGTCTTCAGTAGAGGCTGGTCCTAGAATGAGGCTGGGAGGGGTCTTCCGTTTTGTAGAATGCTGGATGTGCATCGGTTTGGTGTCGTTTAATATCCTGAGCACGTAACGTGTTGGCAGGAAGGTGGGTACTGACCAGAGAGCTGCATCTTGCTGCGTGTGAGCCCTTCTCTCATCTCCCTCTGGTGCATCGTGTGTTTCGCCAGTGCAAATGGACTGTTAGCCCTCCATGTGGGACGCTGGCATCAGCCCTCTTGAAACGGAAGAAATGGAGCCGTTGGTGTTTTAAATTAGTTCAGCTTGCAGTTTCTGTTTATTTGTGGCACGAGTGGGATTTGCTGGTAGGAGCACAAGGGCGTGCTGGCTTGTCTCAATCCTGTTCGGGCCAATCGTGCTGCTCGCCTGCACGATTCCTCCTGCCCTCCGGCGCATCCCCCGGTCACCTGCCGGAGCCGGTGCTGGAGCCAGCCGTGCTGGAGCGTGGCCGCAAAGCAAAGGTGGGCAGCTTGCAGCCATGGAGCCTCCAGCACCGCCTGTTCTCGGCAGCACAGCCTCTTCTGCATTGCAAGGATGCTGCTGCCAGGCAACTCGCGGGCGAGTGGGACGAGGATTTGAGCAGAGGTGGCAGTCGTCCTTCTGGCACAGGCAGAGCTCCCGGTGCCTTCGGAGGCAGGCCCGGAATCGGTAACGGATTCTGAAAGCTGAAAGGTGATGTCTGTGCTAGCAGCCCTGCGTCTTTTGAGATGAGATTGTAAAGGGAAGCATTTTCTGGAAGCTTTCCAGAATGATTTCCCTCCCTTGCCTCCCGTTGTGGTGTCGGTAGCGCGTTGGACTGGGTTGTTTTGAGCAGCATGCTTTGTTCTGTGCTGCAGGGAGAGATGAGTTAGCATTTCTGACGCTCGATGGGCCTGAATGGCTGAGTTTAGCCCTAGGTATGTAAATAAATTCAGAAAGTTCTTGTGGTCCTCAGGTCTCTGCAGCCCACAGCTGGGAAAGAAACATCTCTGCAGGGTCTTCAGTGATGTACCCAGCCTGTTCCTGTGATTTCCAGTCAGTTGTGAGCTGTGGCTCAATACGGGGAAGCTTTTGCTCTGACTGCAGGCATCCTCTGCGCTTGCTTGTGATGCCACAGTTGCACCTGGGAGCCTGAAAATGCACTGGTGTGGATGTTGCCTATATAAAAAAAAAAATCTGTTTAATTTTATTTAATCTCCAAACTGACAGAAGGTAAATCAACTGCATAAAGAACAATTAAAATATATTTTTTCAGAAATTTGTTCATCCATAACTTCTTAAACCCAGCGTTAGCGTGTACAGTGACAAAGCTAGACCGAGTGGGGGGATTAACCTGAGGTGAGCCTTGAAGCTCTGCTGTTTGTTCCTCCGATTAACACAGCGGCAGTGACATTTTTAGTATCGATAGCTACCCAGCAGAATAATAACCGATGTTTTTCCTGACAAGCTGCCTATGGTATGTGGAAGCCCGGCAGGTGCAGCGTGGCTGGCGCCGTGCCTGGCCCTGATTCACTATGGCCAGATAGGCTTTAATTGCTGTTTTCTGACTCTTTTTGATGCCCTCTAGTGGTTACCTGGCTCTTGTCTGCATTATGTTCTGGTGTCTCTTTGCAGCCACCCATCCAGCTCCTTTTTCCCAGAACCACAAAGTGCCTCCTGGAGGTGGCAGCCGCTGTCTCCAGGGTGCGGATGGGAGAGCGAAGGTCTGCGGAAACGAAGTGGCTTGCTAGGAGGTTCTCAGCTGAAGGTGGTTTAAGTGAGAACCTCGCTCCATGCAGTATTTTTAGTGCAGTTCTGCACATGAATCTGTTGAAAGTAAAAGTAAATGCAGGCCATCATTTCTCTCTTTTCCTTTCTCCATGGGCTTGCAAGGTTTGGAGAATGAGCTGAAGGAACGCAGGCATTAGGGCAGGACACTCAAGGCTCTTGTAGCAGTAATGACTTCTCTTGATCATGCTGATACCTCTCACCAAGAGCATTTCAGATACTGAAGAGGTAGAGGTATGTGGCTTACACCCATCTGCTCCTTAGACTTCTTTCTTGGCTTTCCCTCGTGTCCTGTGGTTAAATTCACAACGATCATCCTTTCTTTCAGGGATACGACCTTTCACAAATACCCTACCCTGCCGCCTTCAGATTTGGCTTTGTCTTTCCAAAGCTGTTGCAGCCCTGTGCCGAGGTGAGACCCTCCCAAAGCACCCCACGCCAGGATCCTCGCTGCAGCCCCGCATCACCCACGTGCGGAGGCTCCCGGCTGTGCCAGGTGTCCCCCAGGGTCAGCATCTGGCCTTGTGCCACCAGCTCTCATTTCCCAGGGAAGATCAGCAGAACTGGGTGTTAAACCCAAGCTCCTCTTTTAGTGCATTGTTTTAGAGATGTCTTCCACTTCCAAACTGCAGCGCGTTATGTTAAGGTGGCTCCCATGTCAAGAAAACCCCGATCAGTGTGCTTACCTCAAACGTTTCGTTTAAACCGTGCTAAGACCCTGGAGCAGCGCTGGCTGCCGAAGTTTGTGACCTTGTGGAAACAAAGAACTCTCCCAGCTTGATTCCCGTTGCGGTGTAATTACACCGAGCATAACTACACCTCTGGTTCTTCCCACGTTAAATAGGAGGCACACCGAAGGAGGAAGGTTGGGCTTCCAGATGGTTTGCTACAGAACTACTCCAGGCAGCTCTCCCTAGCATTTGCTGCTAAGCATTTAACAAACTAAAGGCTCTTATCTTAAAAAGCAAATAATCCATAAAACTAACCCTCAAACCCAACAAACCTGCTGTTTGTCCTCCCTGAACGAGCAGGAGCGTTTACCTCTGAGCTGCATTGCGCATGGGTTGGTTGCAGAATTGGACTTCACGTGGAAGAGTCCTTGTTCTCCGCTCCTGCGGCGTGTGGGCCTGTACAAACAGCAGCCTTCCGTAGCCGGTGTTCAGCACAGGCTTTGCCTTTCTCCTCTGGTGTTTTATGAATTACTAAAGAACTTAATGTGAAAAGCGGCTGCTGGACAGGTGAAGGGGGAAAACTGAACTAAAAAGCTGTCTGAACAGCAAAATGTCATGTTTTTTTCTTCCTCGAGGTGTATCTGACTTGGCAGGACTCGGCAGGGCAGCAGCGTGTGCAGGCAGTGCGTTCAGCTGATCTTCTCACCGATTGCCGCAGCAGAGGAAGCTGATAAGCTTTTCCCTAGAATCCACTCCTTTTGTCTAAACCAGTTTTCTGATTTCTTGCAAATTAATTAATCTGTACACATTTCCGTTGCATTGACTCGATTGCGTCCATTCCAGAGATAAACTTCTCCTGAACTGTAAAAGAAAAACACTGGATTCTGTTGCGATGGCAGATACTCATCTCTCTTAGGCTGTTAGGCACAATCATTAAGTAATGGAAACAGTTTTTTTATTTATTGTTTTTAAAAAAAATTAATGGAATGACTTCACAGCTGCCTGCTGTCACAGAGGCTGAGGAACATGAGCTCACTTGGCCGTGCAGAGCCAGAGGCACGGCCTAAAATCAGCCTTGTGCTTTGGTTCTGCAGCAGAGTGAACGTCTGTGAGCTGTTACATGTGTTATAATTCATGCGTGTTTGCCACCAGGACAGGAAAAAAAACAGTTCTATTTTTTTTTTTTGCATTGCTGAGAGCCACGGATGTTATTTGATGCATTTTGAGATGATAAAGGAGGTGGGTATGGGTCCCTCCAGCCTCGTGGCTGTGCTCAGGGTGGAAGAATGCCCTTCCTACTGTTTTTCCTTCCTCTCCACCGCTCTGATGAGGGCAGAGCTCTTGGTGTAGACGTGCACATGAGCAATTGGGCTGTTGGCTGGATGCTGAGCACTGGCAGTCTCTTCATAAAGTATGGCTTCCTTACTGGAGTTTATCTGAAGGTGTTTTTTTTTTAAGGCAGTTTCTTGCCTATCATCGTAGCTAGGTTTCCCAGCAAGGTCTTAGCTCCCAGATCTTTATGCTCTCCTCTGCCTCGAGTGAAGTCAGCTTGCCTTCTCAGCACGGTGCTGAGAACAGGAATTGCACTTCATCTTAATCTGTGCTCAGATAACGTCTGACTTGAATTTCTGTGTCCTGTTCCGAAAGGTCAGATGTTTTTATTGATGTCGAATGTGTTGCGAGGTCAAATGAAGGAATGCTCACAAAATGCTTCTGTATAAAGTTGTACGCAGCTGATAATTTGTGTGCGCACGTCTTCATGTCTCTGAGCCAGCCCAGTTGCAGTATTTCCTCTTTCACTCACTGTTCCAGGACACGGATGCCTAGGAAGCCTGGTCAGAGGGTCAGCAAACAACAAATAGGTGTTGCTCCTGTCTTACTCTGCCTGGGCATCATTTACGTCTCTGTTTGGCCTTGGGGCTGCCTGTGGACTGCTTGCTGAGGCTGCCCTTCTGCCTGAAGAGGAGCAGGTTTAGTTCCGAGCGAGCCCTTCTGGGTCAGGATGGACCTTGCGAAGCTCTCCCTGTAACTTTAATCGGAGAAGGTTAATCAGATTAGTGAGTGTTTGCAAAGAGCTTTAAGGGTGGGAAGTGCCGTGTAAGCGCTGACTGCTACGATCACGATAGATAAGCTTTATCAGCACTTTGCAGGATGAGTAAGAATCTTTTTCCCATTTGACTATGAGATGTTTCTGGAGAGGAGAAGAAAAATATTTCGGGGGGGAAAAACCCAACCAAAGCAACCAGCTTTCCTGCTGGCTTAGCAGCCTCTGCCTCCTGGCGAGCGCTGCGCTGGGCTCTGGACCGTGCTGAGCCCACGACAGCTCTCCAGTGTGTGCTGCTCTGCTGGAAAGCCTGCAGGCGCTGCTGGCTCTCGAGGGATGGCCAGCTGGCAGGAGGCTTGGCAGGTAACGTGGAGCCCCTCAATCTTCTTACTCGGCAGTGACGAACAGGCTTGGGAGAGGCGTCAGAAAGGGGGCTCTGTACAAGGTGCTCTGGTACCAAGGTGATGAGTTGGTTTTGTTGTGGTTTATTTGCACATCTGTCTGACAGTGATCACACGTGGGGCTTTCCAGCAGACAGTGATGGACTCCCAGCCTGATCTGTATTGTTCTTTCAGTCTGTCTTGGACTGTCTTGTCTCGGTGAGGTACTTCTGGCTGATGCTGGGCAGAAAAGAAGCTCTGCGTACCGCAGGACTGCCTCCTAGCACAGCTTAGGTCCTGCCTTCAGCTCCCCAATAGATTTCCTGATTTCCACCCTGCTGTTTGACGTCTTTCCCTTGAGCAAGCCAGAGACGTGTTTGCTTAGACAAGTCCAAGCCCAGCAGTGCTCTGCTGTGTCCCTGCAGCTCGGCGCATCGCTGGCGCCTTGTCGGGGACGGCCCAGCTCAGTGTGCGAGCTGTAAGGAGCTGGGCTCGCAGCACGGTGACCTGGGCTGGCGTTAGTCTCACCTGGAAGACAGATACACTGCAGGCAAGTTTCTCGTACCAGCTAGAGCCCAGCTATCAGCTCCTGTGCCTTTGTGACCTCACTTGAGACATTCCTGCTGCAGGTCAGCTGCGGGTGGGTTTTCTTATTTTTATTTTAGGCTGGGGGTTGTTGTTGCAGTATTTGATACGCAAAATGCAGACTCAGGAGCTGACCAGAATCCCATCTTCTATGGGAAGGGAAATCCTCCTGGGAGGAGCAGCCAGAGCCCGAGATTCATTTCTAGAGCTTGCGTGCACGCCGGGTGTCGGGAGGGAGCGGAGCTGCTTCCCTCATCCTGCCGCTGCCTCCATCCTTGGAGGGAACATCGGTACCTGGTGAGGTGAGGGCTGGGATCTGAAACCTGATTTCTGACAGAAAAGAGACAACCTTGAGCTACCTCGCAGGCTCTGTCAGGTAATGCTGGATAGCAAAGAGTTTTTCCAACCTGAAGAGAATTTTTAGCCGTCTGCTGCTCTCAGGGGTGGACCCGGAGGCTGCTCCTGGCTGTGAGTGCCCTCAGACGGTCTGATGGGGAAAAAAAAATACTGGAGTGCTGTTTGTAGAGCAGCTGCTGCCCTCGGAGCTTGCAGCAGGTTAAAACAGGTGAGCGTGATAAAGTAATCCTCCGTTTCCCATGTGGAAACTGGGGTGGCGTGGAGAGAACTGGGCTCCCAGCTGGCTCCCAGCTTTCCCCCAGGCTCCGGTCGCGGCTGCTTCCAGCTGACAGTCTGGCTCCTCCAAGGGCTGCTGCAGGGCTGGACCTGGACGTGTGCTGCTCCCCAGAGGGAACTGGGAAGCCAGGCACGATGTAAATGATCTTTTGTAGCATCGTTGTGCCTCTGTAGTCCTTTCCAAATCCACTAAGTGTTGGGAGAATGAATGGAGGTGGTGAGGGTTTGAGCGGCAGGAAGATGGGAGCAGGGGGATGAGGGCAGCCAGCCCGTCAGCAGCTGAGCTGTGGGTGCAGCCCTGTCCTCCTCAGCCCTCCCACAGGCTGTGTCCCTGTCCCATGGCTGCTCGTGTCCCCTCCGCTTCCCCTCAAGCACTCGGTCACCCCACTGACCAGGAGGCGGCCGCAGCTCACCATGTGGCGGCCGCGCTGAGCGCTCTGTCTCTGCTCTGTCCTGAACGCAGGTTTGTGTCAGCTCCTCCGTCCCCTCCGGCTGAATCTCTTCCTCTGAAGCTGTCCCCAGCGTGTGGAGCCTGCCCCACACCCGCCACCTGCCAAACCACGGCCTTTACCTGTGTCTTCCGGTGTTTCCCGTGCGACCCATCCTGCGGCAGCGCCTCCTGGGCCACCCCAGAGTTCACGCAGCGCTCGGTGGCTCCAATGGTGAAGATGACAAGGTCCAAGACTTTCCAGGCGTATCTGCCTTCGTGCCACAGGACCTACAGCTGCATTCACTGCAGGGCTCATCTGGCTAACCACGATGAACTCATTTCCAAGGTACGTGCCTGACCTCATCCTGCGCACCGGCGCGCTCGCACTGCGGGTCAGTCGCTGTGCCAGCGGCCGGCCTTCGCTGCTGCTGCTGCGGTTTTTGCTTGGAAAATGGGCTCTTAGCCTAGAGGACCTAAGGGCAAGCTACTGCTTTTGTTAGAAGTCATCTCCAAAATAGCCACAGGGGACAGGTTTCCTCACGGGTGGTCTGTCTCCTCCTGTGATGCCAGCTGTAAATGCTCACGGACTGATGGCCAGGACTGAGAGTTGCCTTCCTGGGGCTCTTTGGGTGCTTGCTGGCCAGCACAGCCAGAGGGCTGTTGTGTGACCGTGCACTGGAGAAGTGTCTGGAAACTCTCTCTCTGCTAAACTATGAACCTGTACCAAGAGACTTGGGGCCTTCTTTGCTGGTGCCTCCACTGAAATGTAAGATAGCCTTACAAAGACTTGTTGTTGCTCAAACCTACATCATTTTGCCAGCTTCCTAACAAGGAACTTGGCAGCAGGCTGTGCTGTGAGCCAGCAGGGTTGGGAGGATGCTGTCCTGTCCCGGTGATCACAAGGGGAAGGGTCTTGAGGCTAAGCTGAATGAAAAGCTTTCAGAGCCAATACATAGGGGTCTTTGCAGAGGGAGCAGCCCAGTTAAAGACGCTCTTTCTGAAGCGCAAAAACTGCTGCTCTGCTTCCTGAGGGCAGCTCCCTGAGTCTGCTGTGCCTGGCTGTGGTCAGGCATTAAGTTTCCCGGTTTGGGCTGCCTTGGCAATCAAGCCTCCATAAAGTTTATTCAGCTCGTAAAACCTGTGTTCAGAAAAAGCAGGCACACCGTAAGATTTATTAGCTGAGATGAGAGGAAATTGCACTGTGAGCTCTGTGCGTGTGTGCACCTTGAATGAGTTCAGCTTCTGGAGCAGCCTCGAGAGAGAGGCCAGGATGGCACGAGACAGAGGTGCTCTGCCTGTTAGGGTGCAGTGCTTCCCCCTTCCTGTTGCACAGAAGAGATAAGCGTGTGTCACCTTGCGTCAAGGGCATCGGTTGTGCAGCTGTGAAGGTCCTTCTGGATTCTTCCTGTTGCTGCTCTGACCTGCCTTCTGCTCCTGGAGACTCTCCTTCCCTTTCCTCGTGGTTATTGCCTGGCTGGGTTGATCCACACCTCCGTGATGGAGTCTCCATGCCAAACAATTGAATTTAAGCATTCTGTTATGAACAGTGCTGATTGCAGACTGCCACAGTTCGGGGTTTTGCAGCTTCTCTGTAGACAGGCTTCCTCTTAGGCTATTGCTTCTGAGTCATTCTGGGCCTCTTGGGGGCTCCTCGCTCCGGTACAGCGGCCACTGTTCTCAGCAGAGCTGGCCTTGAGGGCTATAAAGCCTCCAGCTTTTAAAGAAGTTGTACATTTCCTCAGCAGAAGGAGGTTTTGAAATGTAAATGTCCACAGCAGAGCTGACCAGTCTGTGCCCCGGGTCTGGGCACGGAACCCATTCAGCCTCTCAGAGCGGCTGCGTGCCTTTAGGTGCCTGTTCCTGTGCTCAGGTCTGTTACCTGTAAGAGGGGGTAGCCGCTGCCCTGGGAGAGATGTTGCAAGCTGGATTTAGTGTTGGGACCCAGCAGGTGCTTTACTGGCTAAGGAAGGAGATGTTTCACGTTGTGCTCATCGTAGATCAGAATCCGTGCTCTGCTCTTTTAACCATGGCTGGTCCCAAACCAGAGAAAACACGTGGCTGCACGTGCCTGCTGGCTGCACCTTTGTCACTTGTTTCCCCTCCTTGTGCCACGTCTGTGCCTCCTCTGGTCCTTTGGGTAACCTCTGGTCCTTTGTGCGACGCAGCTTTGCAGGTAAGAAGCTTCTAGCCGGGCAGTGCCAGCGCGCCGTGCTGCTTGGAACTGGAGTTCCTGGCCATCGAGGCGTGCAGTAACTGCCCAGGAATGCTGACTGCTAAAATCTGAACGCAGGAGGGAAGATCCAAAAGCGCAGGCTAAAGCTGTGTGTCTTGAATTATGGAAGTCTGAACTAGAGTGTGCTGGGCTGCTCGTGGTGCTCCTTCAAAGGGTTTCTTGTGGGCTGCGGTGTAAATTTTTGATGGCGCTGGGACCGCTTTGCCGACTGAGCATTAGTGGGTCACACAGTTTGAGTCCAAAGGGTTTGGGGTTTTAGGTTTTATTTCTCACAGTTATAAACCTTAATAAAATACATGCTTTGTATAATTGAAAACTTTAATAAGAATAATTGTGCAATCACAATTTGTACAACAGGCTATTAAACTGAGAACAGAAGGGCAGTCCCTGCCTCGAGGGGTTTCCAATGTGTGCAGAAACTTTCCCAGGCAAACCGAAATAGTCATCTTTTTATCTGTTTGAGTTAGGATTTAAACATCTCCCCGAGGCCTTCTGCAGCTCTTTCATCGCAGGCTTCTATTAGCAGCTGAGAACCGAGCGGTGGAATTGCCGTGCTTGTTTTCCATATGGAAATGTTACAGACTGAAGGAAGGAACAAGCACCGTGAGGACTGAGAAGGGAACGGGAGACTATTTCAAACCAGAGCGTTTCTCAGTCTGCAGCGCATCCCGTCTTGAACCTGACTGTGTCACTGGATTCAAAACAGCCCAAATGACACCATCTTTGGAAACCCTCCCCAGAAAACAGGCTTTTATGTAACAGCAGGGTGTTGGTGTTTTGGCTTGAAGAAATTAATTCCTATATTCATTTTGCCCCGAGTTGTACAGAGACCATATGAGAACTGTGCTGCTTGGCGTGCCACGAGCTTTTAGCTCCTCTGGACACACACACATTGCAGCACTGGCTCACGCCGTTGGCTGATGCGCTCTCTGGAGCTGAATCCCATTGTTCCATGTCAGCCTATACTGCCCTATATTTCCTCTTCTCTGCATTTCCCCTCTTAGCCCTTCAGCACCAGCGTTAACTCACCCTGACTTCAGAGTTTTGCCGTGACTGGGTATCAGAAGCCCTTTGACAAATACGCCCTGGCAGGACTGTTTTTGCTTTCTGCTCTTCTTCAGGAAAACCTCGTGCATTAAAGTGGGTGGGAGGGTTCTCAATAAGCCATCGCTATTTAAAGAAAATAATCGATGCCGAGGCTTTTAAGAAAAGCTGAAGCTGTTACATGAAGCCGCTTACCAAAATGTTGCCTGCTTTCTTGGCCTTTTATCTTCTGCAGCCGAAGGGAGAGAGTGGTTTAGTGTGTCTGATTTGTAATGAGATCCAAATTGTGGGTTGTGTCGTCTGGCCAAGAAAGGCCTGGCTGACTTAGGAAACAGAAGGTGATCAGATAGATGGGTGGGGTGAGTAACTACTTTTCATTTATATGTTCCTTCGGTGTCTGGGCTAGCGGGAGCGGAGGTTCTTGTTCCCTCATAGCAAAGTATCACATAAATGCGTGCCAAATTTAGTACATGCTCTTGTTTCATTGCTTTTTCCAACGCCTAAGTGGACTGAGACTCTTGGAACTCAACCCAGCGCTGTTACAGATTCCTCCTTTGTTCCTCCTTTCCCCACCTGTACGGCTGAACTGCTGCTGTTTGGTCCCGTCTGCTTGGGAGATGCAGCTTTGGAGCAGGTACTGTCTGCCTTTGTTAATAAGCACGGGGTGTCCTAATCCCCTCTGGCTGTGCCCTGAAAACAAAAGTTTTGTGCCAGGCAACTGTGGTTAAAAAGTATATTTCAATGCCTTCCCATTGCCAGAAAATAAATGAAAGATACTTGTTACGTTTCTCTTTCCCAGGCGCAGCATCCCATGGTTCTTAGAACCTTTAAGAAAAATACACTTCCACCATCAATGGTGGCAAAACCTCCCTGGGAAGGAGGTGGGGGCGCTTCTCTTGAGAAGTGTGCCTGCGTTGCTTTCTAGTCCTGGGCCTGGGGGCTTTCTAGTGCAGTTTCTCTCCTTCTCAAAGTAGACGCGATGCTGTTTTTTACCTGCTCTGTGCTTTTCACACTCTTTGTCAGTCTTAGAACGTGTGAGTTCGTATGTACCTCGTGTTGAGTGGGAAAGGATGGGAAAGAGCAGAAAGATGCAGGCCAGATGCAGCCACGTTGGTGTCGTGGCTGCTGGCTTTTTTGCCATGTGAACAGTAATTCAGCAGAAATGTCCCTGATTATGGAAGTATGTAGGGAATGTCTTGTGGGCGTCCTGCAGTTTCTTTTTCCATGAATTACTGTGATCCAAGTGCTAAGCATTATGCAGCGATACATCCTCTGAAGTTAGCCTAAGGCTTGCATTAAAAGTTGAATGTTTTCCTTTGATGTCTGCCCAGGACCCTTACTGAACACGAATGTAAAATCTTTCAACACAAAAGGCTGCAGTTCCTCCAGCCCCGAGAATTTAGAAAAGAAAGAACTTGTGTGTGCCTGACTTTCTGGACTGGGGCTGGATTGTTAGCGAGGGATCACTTACAAGCTCTTTCTGCCTTTTGAGGCAGGAGTTGCGAGGCTTCTAAGCAAACCTCGCTCCTAGCCATTGGGATTCCTGCACCTTTTGCATCCCTGGCCAGCAGGCTGCTGGAGCCTGAGCTCCTTGGTACAGCAGCCTCCTGGTGATCCTTAAGGCGTGCTGAAACTTCGCTCTGTCTTCCAGCTGGAGCATCTTAGAAGGATTTGAAACTTTGGTGCCAGCTTTCAGATAAGTTGTGGATGAATTCTGCTGCTTGAGAGCATCACCATGCACTTCGCGTAGATGGGCTGTGTGGCAGGCGCTGTGGTAAGCAGCAGTTGTTGGGCTTTTCTTTTTTCTTTCCTGCTCTTGAGTACTCGAAGAAGTCGGTGCGTGTTCCCACTACCTTGCTTCTCAAGAACCTGTCAGCAGCACTGCCAAGCCCATATTTTACGTCAGTTCACCTTGAAGACATGAAGTTACTTGCTGGGGAGGGAAGGGGAGTGTGCACACAAGCCAAAGGACTAACCTAAAATTGGGATGTGGCTGTTTCAAAGCTGCTTTAATGGAAAAAGAGGTACTTGGAATGTGGCCAAGACGAGTCTTGTCATAGGGAAAAACTGAACGGGGAGGTGAGGTGAGTATTCACTTCTCGGGGTGAAGTTCTTACTATTTTTCATTGCGTTGGGTTTCTTCTTGCTTTGAAAGTAGGTCTGGTTTCCTCCCAAATGTGAATTTAAGCTCCCCGCTTCGCACTAATGAACCCTAAGTCCAGGAGGAGCCATCATGTCTGACCTCTTCTAGAGCATGGGCCAGTGAATTTCGTCAGGATTGCAGCACGTCTTGCAGAAAAAGCAGTTAGTCTTGGTTTGAAGGCTTCAGGAAGGAAAATTCACTGCTCCCCTTGGTCACTTTTTCCAGAGGTTAGTCATCCTTACTGCCAGAAATTGGAGACACCGGGTTTAGATTTGTCTGGCTTGTGCTTCTAGTTGGTGGCCATTCCTTTTTATTTTTGTTTGCTAATAAATCTGTGGTCCCTACTATTTCTTGCTGGAGAAGTTAATGGTATGCAGTAACCAAGGTCACTCTTGATCACTTTTCTGATAAGCTGAACGGATTCAGTTCGGTCTGTCATGGTAAGATGTTATTTTTTCCAGTTCTGTATCATTCTTGTGGTTCTTTTTGACGTTTCTAGCATTTCAACATCCTTTTAGGAATGGAAACAGGGCTGGTCTCATTGTTCCAGCCTCAGCAGTATACAGCAGTAATATCTTCGCAGCGTATGCATTTCATAATTGCATTAGTCCTACTGGCTCAGCACCGCACACTAAGCTTCTGCTCATGCTATTAGCTCCTTAGGCACCGGCTTTATCAATTTTACGCACATCTCCAGCAGCTGTCCAGTGGCTTTTGCATCCTGTTTTTCAGTTCTTGTTCCATAATGAATCATCTTTCAGGTATTATTTGGAGCTTTGTTCTTAGCTGCAAGTATCGCTAGGGGTCAAGTTGTTCTGTTGTCTTACTGTTTTTTTTAGCTTCCCAATTTTGCTGCTGTGATGAACTTTTAGTAAGGTACCTCATAGTTCTTGATTTCCATGAAGCTTAAAATTAAACTCTAGTTCTCAGTAGAACAATGTGATATCAGAGATGTTAAATGGGAGCCTTTTCCTTCAGTGTCTTGATCAGGACACTGGCACCGACAGGGCAGAGGTGAGCTCTGGCACCCAAGTTCGTCCCCAGGAGGCTGTCACGGACAGGTCGGGGGCTGCTGGCCTGAGCAGGAGCAGGGCACTGGGGCTCAGCAGTGCTGGGAAGCCTTTAAAGACAGAGGACGTGCCCTTTGCTGGAAAAAGTCGGAACATGAAATCTGAGCTGCCTGATGAGTATGTGTAGTACCTGTTCCGTAGTGCAGCCACCTGAATGAGATCTTCCTGTCCTGTGTAATTGCCTCCTCTGGGGCTTATCCTGCAAGGTACCGTGCTCGCTCAGTTCCTGCTGGCCTTCGTGGGATCTGAGGACAGCCAGGACTGGGCCTCCTACTTAGTCAGGATGTGGCTGTTTAGCAAAAAGAGCCCAAGGAAATTTGTACCTCCTTGTATAATTGTGCTTATGCAGCAATTAATTGCTGTGTGATTTCTAAAATATTTTATTCTGTTCCGAGAAAAAGTGAAAAAGGTAATAATTCACAATGGTTTAGAATTCCCCGTCAGGGAGGATAAAAATGGATTTTCAAATCCATCACTTTATGGAAATAACCCTCCCTCTTCCTCTCCCTTAAAATTGATGACCTGAGCGCAAATAAAACGTTGTTCCCATTTGTTACCCAGGGAGCTGCCAGGGCCGAAGGACAGTGAATCATCGGGGGTTTTGCTGCATCTGCTGCAAATCCTGAACGCCTGGAGCACGGAATCGATCAGGTCTGAGCCTTCCTGGCTTGGGTGAGCTGCCCACACAGGTCACAGCTGAGGTGTCCAGGAAGGGCTGACAGGTCTGAGCTGGGACCAAACCGCACGTGAGTGCTGGGGGCAGATTGACGGAAAGGTGGTGAGCCTTCGCAGCACTAAGGTGTGCGTCTGGTGCTCATCTGCACGGCAGCAGCTCTGTCCTGGGGGAACGAGGAGCTGCTGCCCTGCATGTCCTCCTGCGGACGGGGCTTCCACTGAAAAGCCTGCGCTCGTCGTCAGCGTTGGAGCCAGCGGAGCTTAGCGGCCGCATTAACGGAGCGCAGGGATCCGCTGATACGGGGCAGTCGCTGTTACGCTCCTAATTAACTGTTGCATTAGCAGTTTCCATCTTCCATCCCGGTTCTGTCTTGTGTTTAGCTCTAAAACCCACGTAGTAGCAATAATTAATGTGGGGAGAAAAAGGGCATTGCTTCCTCCCTGCCGCTCCCCTCCAAATGACTTGATGGTTGGATGATGGAGCCAGCGTCAACCTGCCCGCGGAACGGCAGCACTTAGAAATGGCTGGGGGAGACGCAGCTCCTGCTCTAGCAATTGTAGATGCGCCAGAATAAAACCATTTTTCACCTTTCTGTATCCAGAAAGAAAAAGCTGGGCTTTGTTTTCATCTTCTGTAGTTTTTTCCCCGGTGAATAAGAAAGTTCTGCTCTCCACGTTGCGCTTCCTATGTACCAAAACACAAAAGGTTGCGTTCGATGGCTGTCACTGGTGGCTTAAGTGCCAGAGAGTTCCCTTTGCAGAGGGGAGCTCAAGAGCAGAGAAGGAGCAGTTGCTCCCCGCCCTCCTGGGGCTGTGTGCGCTGCTTTTCCCACATCTATAACCCCTGCTCGGGTTGCAGAGGAGAGGGACATCTCTCTCCTGAAGCCGCTCTGGTTTTGTGCTCCCCTAAATATAAAAGCAAATACTGTGGGAAAGGAAGCAGAAAGTATTTCCATCGCTTTTCATTCTGAAGTCAAGTTTTGAAGTGCAGCAGCTACCAGAGGCCACCAAACATCGCATGAGAACACACAAAATGTTAAGTTTTATAGAAGTAATAAATTCAGTGTACTTTTTATTTGCCTTCTGTTGTTTGTGCCTTTAGCACTCCCATTCTGAAATTGCACTTTGAAGTCTGTGGGCTAGGAACACATTTAAAAATAAATAAAAGCGGAATCCAGGAGCCCAGGGCTTGTTACAGGAGGCACAGAGAGGGCTCACGATACCTCTGGGTTGTAGCAGCTTGTGTCGGAGCTGAGTCAGGGGCTGCAGGGGAGCCTGCCAGGCCTGTTGGAGGCAGGGAGGGGACAGCGGAGCTTGCAGATACTTCCCTGAATCTTGAAATGCCTTACAAAACTTTGTTCAGGCTTTAGCTTAGCAGACTGATGGCTTAAATTGGTGTTGTACTTGAGGAAAAAGCTAAAACCCGGCCATTTGTCTTTCCCTAAATCTTGGTTTTCATTACTGCAAAGCCTCGGAGGGGATCTCTCCTTTCCTCTGCAACTGCAATGCAAAATTTCCCTTTGAAAGTCTCTTGCTCTCCCCCCGCTAATAGTGGACAGTCGGACTGATGGATGAATGAATAACTGGGGATGTGCTCCCGAATCTTGACCCACTTCAATCACTTTGCACAGCCCGGCTGCCTGGGAGCAGCGCAGCCCCGCTGGAGCACCGGTGTCACCTCCGTGGCGCGCTGATGGGTGTTGGAGAGCTCTTCCCAAAAGCAGCACGGTGACGTTTCGTGGCAGCGGGTGTCTGCAGGGTGCTGGGGGGTTTCCATCTTCCTGAGCTGGGGCCGTGGCCGTAGCGCGGCAGAGCGCTCTCCAAACGTTCTCCTGCAGTTCTTGGCGCTGCTGGGAGTCTTGTGAGCAGCGCTGGCTTTTCTTAGCTCCATCTCCTAGAAACACGGAGAGAATCGCTCCAAAAAAAAAAAAAAAGGAGGAGGGGAGCAGTTGTAAGGACAGCTCCTGTCAGCATGAAAGAGATGGCAGCAACATCTTCCCTCTGCCCAGGCTGTGCAGCAGCTTCCTTCTCCCAGACTGCGCAACCCAGGACACAAAGAGCATGGAGCTGCTAGGACCTGGCTGCTCCTAGGATACTCCACGGTGGCCTCGCAGTTACTCTTCCGTCACACAGCAGCGCAGAGTGACAGTGAAAAAGGCCATGCTGAATTAATTGAATTACTGCAGAGACGAGCTGGGGCTGCTAACTCCATATCGACGTTGGGCTTTACAGAGCATTAAGGACCCGTGTTAGAGCTCCGTGAAAGCTCTGAAACGCAGCTAGAGCAGGGGAAGGGCAATGGAAGCGGTTCCCTTGACGCAGGTTGTAGCCAGCATAATCAGAGCAAGGCGGTCTCACTTAAATCTGATCAGTGACTGCCCCTTCCCTGAGGACAGCAGGAGTTACCGAAACCCTGAGGAGGCCTCTGGAGCCTGGGTGGATTCAGGGACCAACAAATTGAGCTCGTGCTCCCCTGGGAAATACTGTAGGGTGTGCTGCTGCTAGGCGTGGTGGTAGCTATAAACACGCTGCAAGACGTTTTTTTTTAATCAGAATAATTTCAGTTGGGATGGCAGCTGACAGGAATTGGGATTAAGTGCCGGAGACAGTGGGAGGAATGTCATCTGTCGGTGGTTCGGGGCGTGACATCGCCTCGTGCCCGCTCTGCGGCCGAGCGCTGCAGCAGCCGGTGCCTGCACCGTGTTCTGCAGCACCAAACCTGGTTTAAGACACAGCTGTGCTTTGTTTTTTTAAATCCTGACAATGTAAACAGGAATTGCCAGGTTTAAAGACCGCAGTTTCCTTGGCGTTGGAGCTTTGCTGAGTTTTCCACCCTTATTTCCTTGGGCTCAGAGAGCCTGTGGTTTGGAGCACGTCTTCACAGCAGACTCGCATGCGTTCCAGTTGAACTGCCCTCGTGCTTTGGGTGTACCTACAGGTCTCCTCCCCGTGTTCTCCCCGTGTTTTACGAGAACAGAAATCTTGTGCTAAGAAGTTCAAGGTCTAAATCAGCAGGACCAAGTCGTACACCGAGGTGGGAAGGAAGCAGTAACAGCTCTGGAGGGATCCTTGCACGAATTTGTCTCCCAGACTTCAGCGACTCTGAAGCCCAGGAGCTGGTGACATCGCTCAGGGGTTGCTCTGCCCCGATGGGGACATCCTGAGCACAGGCATGGCCCTCAGCTGAGGGGCTCGGGTGGCTGTGCCTCTCCTGACACCGATGGCATCACCTGCGACGTGCTGGCTGCCGCGGAGCTCGGGCAGAGCCTCGGGGCTCTCGGTCCCTGTTCTCGCAGTGAGGATTATTTGTAGCTCTCACCAGAGCAGCTCGGAGGGGCACGCTCTGTTCCTTCGTCCCTCTCTGGGACCAGTTGCCATTTCATTTTTGTTTTACTGCCCTGGGAAGAGGCTGCCAGCTGGATGTAGGTAAGCGGCAGCGCTCTGCAGAGAAACATCAGTACGGAGCCATTTCGTCCTGGCAGCGGCTTCCTGCTTTTCCAGATGATTCCAGCCAGCTCTTTTTGTGTTCGGCCTATTGTTGAATGCCATCACAAAGACTTGGGGTACTAATCCTGTCATCTGCTCGCTGGGTGGAACTGCTGAGTGGGCTCTGAGCTGAATGGGGAGCTGCAGGTACTGGGGGAATGGGGACGGCGTGTGGGATCCACGCCTCTCCCCGGCTGAAGGCTCAAACCCCGCTCTGTGCCTCCAGAAGCAGGAACACAAGGCTCGGAGGTGTGCTGGTGCTGGCAGGGCTGCTCCCCTCCCCAAAGAGGCTGGGAAGGAGCCGTGCAGCCTGCCCAGGAAGCACGGCCGGGGCCAGCAGAGCGGTGTGCTCAGCACCGGGCGCTGAGGTCAGCCTGGAATGTGTGCTGAGCCAAAATGACCCTTCCCAAGGTCACGGGAGTTGGATTTCCATGGGTTCAGCTCGAATCCTGCAGGATGAGCCCATCTCCAGCGAGCAGACTGTTGTGAGCGACTCGGGATTATTGAGCAGCTCGTGGGGTCCTTTGTCCTTCAGGCTGGATCCGCGATAACAAAATCGTGCAACAAAACAAGCTATTTACCTCCACGCACACACACACAGTGTTTGTTTTTAAAAACAGAGCTTTCACAGATCCTCTATGCGATCAGCACGGCTGAGGGGCCGTGAGCGTCTATAAATTGGGTGGTAGGAACTTGTTCAGCCACAGCAGCTGCCGAAGGCTCCTTAACACGGAGCTTCTGCCGCAAGGAAACGTGGCAGGGGAGCACCCGCAGCCAAACGGCTGCCTCCAGGCTCGTGGTTCCCGCCTGGGTGCTCAGGTCAGCGCTCCTCCGGCCCCACAGCTCCTAGCAGAGGAGCAGAAAAGGGTTTTGAACGTGAGCAGCCGGGAGGAGTAAGCTGCTGCGTGTGGCACTTCTCAGAAGCTTGCATTGTGTTTGAGAGGGCTCAGGGAGGATGGGGAGGGAGTCTTGTTGCTGGCGTGGACAGCTGTGTTTGCAGCCAGACATTCAGCACTAGCAGCGCGGGGAAAAATGTGTGCTTGGGCTTTCAGCGGGAAACAACAAAAAAATGCTTTCTGTTTCTTTCGGCTGGAAAGCGATGCCAGGAGCTGTTGCTTTAGAGTCTGAAGTCGGTATTTGAACGCAGGCGTGCACCTTTGGGCAGCAAAAAAAACAGCCCAGAGAAAGCGCACGGCACACAGCACAGGTCTGCTGGCTGTGGCTGCTCAGGGAACATGGGGGTGCTGTGGAAACCTTTCTGTGTGCGTCTTTGAAACAAAACCAAAAAGCCAACAGCATAAAAGAACATCTGCTTGTGTAAAAACGGATCTGTTTCTCCTGGTTTCCAAGTGCCCATTGCAGCATGTGCCATTTTTTCTGGAATCCCAGCAGAGAAGGGACATCTCCAGAAAACGCTGCGGTTAAAACATCGAGGCACAAGCCGCCTGTGCTGTGTTGACAAAGATGCTGTCAGCTTGGTCCTGCGGACAGCAAAGGCGTTAGCGAGGCTGAGGTGGCTGCCAGAGCTTCCTCGCTTCTTTTTCGTGATTTGCCAAACCCTCAGCTGGCTGGAGGGCGAGTATTGAGACAGGCAGCAGCTCTGAAAGCTGAGCGGTGGCGCGTTGAGAAGTCCTGCTGGGGCAGGAGATGATTTATGTGATTTTTTTTTGGTGCGGTGACCGCCCTTAGGTGCCCGAAAGCCCTGGCTTGAGCTGGAAGGAATGGGCATCTGCGAGAGGATGCTGCTGTCCCCAGGGAGCATCCAGGGAGCCCCAGACACAAAGCTGCTGGGTTTGGTTTTGTTGTTTATTGAAGACAGGCCTTTGTGCAGCAGTAATGGAAAATCCTATTTCTGTACCAATAAAAGCTTTGCTCCCATGGTTGTTGTTACTGGCAGACGCAGGCTCTTTGGTGTTTATGGAAAAGTATTTACTGGGGAGGCCTGGATGGCGAGCAGGCTCCATCTGCTTTCGTTCTGCTCTGATGGCACGCGTGCTCCCGTGGGACCCCCGGCACCTCCCCCCGTACCCCCCACGACCCCTCCTTCCAGGCTCAGCCCCTCCTGCAGCGGGCGCTGCCGCTGCCCCTGCTGTTGCTCTGTTTCCTCTGAGCAGGGCACGGAGGAATTGCTCAAGCTCAGAGCCTTTTGCTGCCCTGCTCGTGGTCGGTGATCTCCCGGGAGGGCTTCACCACTTCCTGGGGTCCCTTGGTACCGGGTGAACACCGCGGCAGCTTCGCAGGGGTGGCTTTGCCGTGCTCCACGCGAGGCCGTGGGCACGCAGGCGTGCGGTGCGTCCCTAGGGCTGGAGGCAGGGGAGGGACGGGGCACGGTGCAGTGTGCGCTCTGTGACCTGCGGGAGGGTGCTGAGCTGTGCTGTGCTGCCCCGGGTCGGGCATTTAACTGCCCCTGCCATGGCTGGGGGTTGGAGTTGGATGGTTTTTTAAGTCCCTTCCAAGCCAAACCATGCTGCGATCCCCTGAGGTAACCTGAGCGTGAGCGTGCAGTTGTTTAGAAAAGGGTGAAATTGATATTCGGCAGCGAGGCCGCGCTGGGTAAGGATGAGGCAGGTGTGTGAAATTCGTAAATGGAACTGGAAGAGGGAACGTAGGCATCGCTGGAATAAAAGAGGGAAAAAAGCTTGACTCTTTAACTTGAAAAGCACTGTAAGTGCTGCCGCCGTTCCCTTTCCATGTGCAGGACAAGACCTCTGCTAGCCGGCTCTCGTTTGGCTCTCGGGGTTCCCATCCCGAAGCCCGTACCGATGAGGGTTTCAGGCCCTGACTGTCTGAGGTCGTTAATGTAGCTGAGAGCAGTTCCTGCTGAAGCCTTGCTCCTGCCAACCAGCTGAATTGTGTTTTCTTGCCTTTCAGTCCTTCCAAGGAAGCCAAGGACGAGCGTACCTCTTCAATTCAGTGTGAGTACCGCTCCGTGGTGTCACCTCTGCGTCTCTTGGGGGAGACTGAAGAAAACCCTCATGAAGACGTACAGCAAAGCTGTATTTTAGGAAACCTCTAAGGCTTGGGAGCTTGCTGGAAATGGTTGGAGAAGGAGGCAAGAAATAGCACTGATTGGTGTTGGATTTTATGCTCAAGTCTCAGATAAGCAGCTAGGAAGAGGTGGTTTTTCATCGTTGCATTGAGGAATTAGAGTTAACGTGACTCATTCTCTTCTCAGAGAACGTAGTTGAGCCAAAGAGCCCAGGTTTTATAAATGCAGAGCCGATGTAATATCTGAATGTCAATTTTAAGAGCCAGCATAAAAACTAACTGTAATTTTCCCAGTAACTGAAAATAGTTTGGGTACGATCACTGCTGGGATGTCTTTCAGAAGAACTGCTGATTTCAGTTCCATTCTCCAAGTTCCATTTGGGAAAGTCAAAGTACAATTTTAGCAATTTGAAAATGAAAATCTTGCTCAAATGCATCATCAGTGCAATTTCCTACTGCGTTATTAATCTTCCTTTCAAAACGTGGTAGATTTTTCAGTTGAACAAAAGCTCCGTTTTACCTTTTCATTCTGTTCTGGAGCTGCAAGAGGTCTTTGTTTCAGAGCAGCTGCGGGACTCGCTATTCTCAATTTCCTGCTTACTTTCTCAAATACCGCAGTAAAATTGCCGTCGGCTTCGTTGTAGTGCCGTGCGGCGGCAAGGCGCACTAATAGCGAGCTTCTCTCCTTTCTTCCAGAGTTAACGTGGGCTGTGGCCCCGCAGAGGAGCGCGTGTTATTAACAGGATTACATGCGGTTGCGGACATTTACTGTGAAAACTGCAAAACCACACTGGGTTGGAAATATGTGAGTATCAGTCTGGGTTGGTTTTCCCGGGACTGTCTTCCTTCCAGCCCTTCGTGAAGGTGTGCATGTGCTCTAACGTGGTCCTGGGGAACCAACGTTGACTTGGGATGCAGAAACGTGGGTTCTGCTCTGTAGCCACATCTCATCTTGCTTCCCACATTTCCATTTTCGCTCCTGTCCTTTGTTTGTTTTCTCTATTTACAGCATGAGCTCTCTGCAGCTAATGTGTTGCCTCACTAAGAGTTCGTACTGCGGGCTTGGTTCTGGTGGGTGTCCCTTGGTGATACACGACATAAAAACCAGTCGGTTTCGTGGTTCGTGTTGTCTGTTTTCCCAGACCCTCTCAGAATAATGGAGTGATCCAGGCAGTGTTGGTCCTGTGTCCTTCCCACTGGAAATGCTACTGAACACGACCTGATCTGTTTGCTGTCTCTTGCTCTCTATAAATTCAGTTACCTTCAAATAAAGGCTTGTGCTACGTTCTCGTTTCTGCTTCAGGAGGCACGCAGCGTACTTGTTTGTCAAAACATTTTGAGCAGTATCTAAACAAAACATCTCTTGTGTCTGCGGTCTCTGGACAGAAATCCTCTTTAAAGCCAGTTAAAAGGCTATAAAAAGTAAAGCATCAAAAATTGATGCAGTAGGAATCCGTGCAGAAGCACGGCATGGATCTCACAAATGGGGAAGGACACTAAGTACATCAATGGAGTTTATTGTGGAACGAAACCCAGAATTTCATAAACGGAGCAGTAAGCTCGGGGCTCTCCAGCAACAGAATCACATCCTCGCAGATGCGTGCCAGGCACGCAAGCAGCACACCTGAGCAGAGCTGAGCTGCCTTGGAGGGTGCAACCGAAATCCGTCAGTGGAGTCCCATTGGCTTGTTCCCAGTGGCGGAGCCTTTACAGCAGCTCTCATCAGCGTTCCTAACAAGCACTAATAAATCCTCAGACCACCCTAGAGGGAGGCGGATTTTAATAGTTGGAGGAGCGGCTGCTGTTAGCCTGCAGAAAGCTACACCTTTACATGGTGCCACTTCCTTTCTTCAGACTCTGAAGATAGCCAGAGTGCAGGTTTAAAATTCTTCAAAAGTAATTTTTGTGAACGCCCCCAGGAGGTCCCGCAGACTTTCACCCGGTGGACGAGGCTCCCTCCCTCCCAGCATTCCGGGGTCTGTATTGATCTGTATGGATCCATATTGATCTCTTTCTTTCTGCTTTTTTTAGGAACACGCTTTTGAAAGCAGCCAGAAGTATAAAGAAGGCAAATACATCATTGAACTAGCTCACATGATCAAGGATAACGGCTGGGATTGAATGGGGAGAGCCCAGCCCTACCAGCGTGTAAGAGAATGCCATCCAACCGAACATTATATCCAAGAGTGAGAGAGTGACTGAACGCTTGGTTCCATGCATTTAGAGGCTCTGCAATCTGGGAGCATCTTCACACCCTTCTCCATCTTTATTGGTGACTGGCCTCTAAATTTCTGTCTCTCTGTCTCTTTGCTTTGTATCTGTTTGTGAGTTGACCCTGGCTGCTTCTCTCTCTGTTCTGGCGTTGGCTAAGAGAATGCACCGAATGCCCGACAGCCATTCCATGCTGACGAATGCTTACGTCCAAACTGAAGTTGGTTCTGTGGTGGCAAGCTAGCAGCAGGTCTCGGTGCGGGAGGAAGACCCGAGTTTTGGGCAGGAGAAGGTGATAGGGGGTGGGGAGCGGGCCCGCAGGGAAGTCCTCGGAAGGGAAGCTGTAACTTCTCCGTTAAGTCCTGGTTAACCAAGGCTTGAAACTATCTACTGGTCTAAATGGACAGAAAAATACCTCACGGCTGCGTTCTCTCCGAATCGTAAAACCGCTGCTCCGCCGGGGGAGCTTTGGTCTTAGCTGGCTGAGCACAAGTCCTGAGCAGTTCCCCTCTGCAGGCTAGTTGTGGATCTGTGTTCTGTTTGCCGTTCATGAACTTGGTGTTCGGGGGAGGAAGGCTGAAGAGACCCCCCCCGCCTCTCCTTTTCCTCTCTGGTGCAGAGGAGGTAGGCCAAACATCCCAACAGAGCACGGCTGTGGGAGCACCCTCACAGCTGGAGAAACCAAATCCTGACTCCTGAGCCCTTCAGAGAGGAGGAGAAAACCACTTCAGGCGTAGGGAGGCTGGAACTGCAGCTTAGAAGATACAACAGGAAAAAGAAGGCGCATGCTAGGCAGGAAAGAAGAAATTAGGGGAGCATGGGGACAAAGGTAGTAACGCAGGGTACCCCTTGACTTCTGAGCCTCTGCTGAACATCCTCGGAGGTCTTTTACCAGTGGTTCACAAATGCAAGCAGGAAAATGCTGCTACGAGTATCTTCTTAAATCCCAGGCCCCAGCCATCGGCTCTGCTCTTGGAGCCTGTCAGAGAAATGATGTGAGTGGAGAGAGGAGGGAGCAGAGGACCCTGACAGTTGTAGCAGTACTGCACAGGTGGATATTTCAAGCCATGAGGTATCCCCCCCAAAATCTTCCCCCCTTTTCCCACTCCCAGAAGCCTGTTGGAGGTACAGGGGAGATGGGAAAGAAAAAAGGAGTTAAATATCTGCCCCCTGCCCCTGGAGTTGTCTGTGCTTGGAGTTTAAATAGGAGGGGTGGATGTGGACGTGGTAACTGCAAGGGACGAGCCCTTCCTGTTTTAATTTTTTCCTATTAATTAGTGTGAACCTTCCCGAGGTGGCCGGTGGGGAAGGAGCATCGTGTGTGTGAGAGGGGAGCTGCATTAGGCATAAAAGACAATGTGAAGTTTGCTCTGCAACAGTCCAGCCAGTACCTGGTGCATTACTCAAGACTATTGAAGTGAATTAGTTTGATCTCTCTGAGTGAATTTCCTTTTGTTTGTGGAATTTTTTTAGTAGGTTAATCCACTGGGGGGAAATCTTGCTTAATCCAGAAGGAAAGAGTATTGTGCAGGGGTTTGTAACTCCTTACGAAACCGAAGCTTTGGCGTTGTAATCTCCTGTCGCTTGCCCCCACCCCCAGGATCTCTGAGCCTGGGATCAGGGCGGAGGGGCTGGCCACAAAATAATTTGCTGTTAAACCAAGGGGATGCGAGCAGAGATGCTGCTTAGGATCGGGAGAGGCTTCACACGTTGGATCCTTGTGCTGAAGCCCAAACCCATCGAAGCAAAGGCTGCTTTTTCTCTTGAACCATTCCCATGGCAGCCCCTCGTTACACCTCGCAGATGGAAGGGAGCAGAGGCTGGCCGTGGCTCCTGCAGGGGGTGGAAGCAGCTCGCTTTGTGGGCCTTTGCCCTTCCTGTTGTGGCTGTGTAGCTTCAGCTTTCATTTCAGGTTGTCTGCTTCCATCATCCACATTCCCATAAGTGACAAAAATATTGGAAAAACCAAAAACTGCAATGCCCACTTGTTGACGCTGGCACTGGCCTGGTCCCATTTTGCTGTCCTTTGGTGATTGATCCAGGACGAGTTACTGGGTTTTGGCTAGTGCAAAGTAATCTGTGTTCTTTGGAGAGCTCTTAGTTCCCCCAGACACACAGCACTTCAAGGGGTCTGTGTGTACCTGGGAGAAGTAAGGGATAACCCCAAATCATTAATACTAGGTTGAAAAAAAAAAAAAAAAAAAACCCATCCCCGGCTCTTTATTTTATGTTGATAAAAACATAAAAACAAAAATAAAACCATGTAGGCGATAGCGATCACCTACAGAAAGGATACCAGATACAAGTGGTTTTGTCCTTACATTTGGGACAAGCAAGGATGATGTTAAATCAGATCAGGCTGTTTTTACCTGTTCACGGGGGTTACACTTTTAATGGCAGCCAGTCTAAGCTTGAATATGGCAAGATCTTAATCTGCTTTTAATTGGCTTTGGCTCATCAGCATCCACAGGTTTACAGTTGCTGAGAATCTGGCCTCAAGTCCTGATGTGACAAAACGTGTGTGCCTGTGGGCACACACCACGCAGAGGTATCTCTAGACTGACTTTTCAGGGAGATAAGAAAAAACTGGCCCGCGAGGCTCGACTGAGGCTTGTTCCGTGCTGTGCGTCCATACGAAGTCCTTCCTAGGCTGCCTGTCCCCTGCGACGTGCTGTGGAAGACACCAGACGATGCAGGGCGCTGGTGACCGGCGGGACGATGGGGTCTGTGTGCTGGTGGGTGTCACGGCACAGCCTGAATCGATGAGTTGTTGAGCAGCATGTTCAGAGCATAACCAAAGACCCTCGCTGTCTGCATCCCCCCCGCGTGTGAGCCAGCTGTAGCCAGGTCGTTCCCATCTGGGGACATCAAGGTGGCACTTTTTGTCTCCGAGCCGGAGATGTGGCCCGCAGAAATCGCCTCCTCGGGCACCGAGCGCTGGCGGCGCTGCTCCCTGGGGTCAGAAAACCTCCGGAGCAGCCACTGCCGCCCCTCTCCACGTGGCAGCCTCGTCTCTGGCAAGCTGCGAGCGCCCTCGAGTTTACAGCACCCCAGGCTACCCCAAAGCTCAGACTTCAGGCAGTTTGAAATTTCTTGTGCTCTGGTGGATTATCTGGCGTGAGGTCCTGGTCCCTGTAATAAGTATTCAGATGATAATATATACAAGGCAGAAAAAGTAATTAAAAAAAAACACATTATCTTGTGAAATATACTTTTGTAAATAATATTTAATTTTTTAAAAAAATAATATATTTGGTGCTGTTTTCTCAGAGCCCCTCCCTGAGAGCACTTTCTTTGTTGTTTATAGATGATACTGTTTCCTTCTGTATTGTTGGAAAACATGTCGAAAGGGAAACAAAAATCACAGTAGATGTCCTCTCGAGTCCATCCCGTTTCCCTCTGGACGTGGCAGGAGAGCTGAGTCCCTCCGGCCTCCGGCCGGCCCGGGCTCAGCTCTTGCACAGGCGGCACCATCCGTGCCGGCGCTGACACGGGCAGGATGGGGCCTGGCTCCTGGCACCAGAGTCCGTTCACGTGCCGAAATACCTTCCTGTCGATGTCACAGATCTCCCCTTGCACCAGTATTGGCTGGAGTGAAGTAGGTCCCGAGGCTTTAGAAAACAGGAGTGAATATAAGCGGCAGCCTTCGAACCGCTGCTTCCACTCGCTTGGAGGCGGCAGGGACGGAGGGTGGAGATTTCTGATGAGTCGTTGTTTTTAAACTAAAACATCAAGTCTCTGGACCTGGATCCTGGTTTTCTTTTTTATTATTATTTGTGTGTTTGTTTGTTTTTAAACCAGGCTGCTACAAAACAAATTAGAGTAAAAAGTTTACCTCTCTGGCAGTGAAGTTCTTTTTTTTTGTTGTTTCCCTTTCTGTCTTTAACCTCCCCCCTGCTCCCCACTCTTCGTTTTTAATTCATTGGGTCTCTTGTTTATCCTGAAGTGGACCAACAGCACAACCACTGGACTGTGTTTTGCTGAGCAAGGAGCTGTTTTCAGTGCTGAGTAACTGTTGCACGCTCTCTGATTCTCTGGTTTTGGTGCACACGATTTAAAAATACACAGAAAAAAAACCGACCTACAACTGAATTTTCTTGTTCTTGTGATGATCACGTGAGAATTCTCTGTGTGCATTTTTCTAACTGGTATGTGAGTGTATTAATCATGCATTTCGCTGCACTTCCTTGTTCCGGGAGGAGCATCATGCTTCAGTGTGAACCAGTTCTTGGGTGACCAGGTGACACCAGGCACCGGGGGGTAAGCGGATGTGCAAGAACCGGAGCTCGGCTCAGTGGGAAGGAGCTCTTCTCACCAGGTGAGAGGCCTCAGAGGTTCAATGCTCAGAAACAATAACGTTAGGCGCAGGTTTGGAAGAATCATGTTCAAAAAGAATGAGCGGAAGAGGGGAAGAAATCATACTGAACTCAAAAAAGAAATCAACGTATTTAAATGCAAGCAGAATGGCATTGTGTGTGGTAAAATCACAAATAAGCTATTCTCATAGTTACGAACTGTATGTATCCTTTGTTTTGTTTCTCGTAAGGAAATGGGAATGCTTTCCCCACTGACAAAACTGAAGGAGAATATTTCCAATACCAGCCTGTCTGTTGATGCTCTTGTGTTTACAAGTTGTGTATACTTTTATTTCTTTGATCTTATTTTAATTTTATTTTTGGCATATTTCTTCAGGTCATTTGCTTCAGTAATAAATGCAATTGTTTTCAAATAATTGGTTTTCACCTTTTCATGTGTTTGTACATTGTACATAGTTCTTCAGTATTAGAGGGAGGCGTATTGTTTGTCATATTTACAATATGTGTTGGTGCTCATTTGAGAAAATAAAATTTTCAAGTACTAAAACGTTTCCTCCATGTTGCTATCGTGTTCTCCTCTGCCATGTGCAAATTCTTAAATGACTGGAGGCAGCAAAATTTGGGTAGGAAACGGTACCTTCAGCTTGCAAACAGCTTACACTCCAGCATTGGTAAAACGTTGGTAACGCCGGTGTGTTCGGGCATTTGCAGGCACGTTTTGCTTTAGCAGGAGAGAGCACAGGGGGAGGGTGATCCCTGAGTATTAAACACAGCGCAATTCCTCTCACTAATGGAGGGAGCTTGTCCATCGTGCGCGTAACTCCGGCACTTCCATGAGCCATCTTCCTTGCCAGCTGCACCCTGCTGGGAGCTCATCTCGCGCAGTGGCACTCATAACGCCAGGATCACCTCTCTGCGACGGGAGGTGGAAACGTACCTGCCTGAGGTGCCCTCGCCTCTAAAATCGGTGTTAAGCTCCGCTCAGATTGAGAGCAGTGCTTCACTTCAGGCGGTTCTGAACGGCCGCAAACAGCTCTGCTGGGCTGCTTGGGAAGCCAAAAGCTTCTCCCTGGTTCTAACTCCGCTTCCATCCTGTTCCAAACAAGCTCCATTAAAAGAGCAGCTCAGCAGGTTTCCCTGTCCGGTGCTACACATGGGTGCCCACAAACAGGCAGATGGCGGCAGAAATCCCATGGGCAGCACCTGCGGGTGGCGCGGGGCCACCTCCGTTCCCTGGGGCCGCCGTGACCTTTCCGGAGGGGCTATAAAGAGAAACACGGCTCAGCGCGGGCAGCCCCGGTCAGAGCCCGAAGTCACAATGATTTTTTCAGAAGACAATCACGGAGCTATAAATACCACGGTGCCAGTGGCCTTTAATCCTGGTGCAGGAGCAGTCGGATGCGAGGGGTGGCTGCTGTCCTGGAGCCGGGCTGTCGGGTAACCGCGGCGGGGACACCGCGCGTGGCTCCTGCCCTCCCGCTGGGACGCGGGTGCTGGAGGGGATGCTGCGGGTGGCTGCCCCGCTATCAGTGCACCCAGCCCCCTTTCCTCCTCCTCTCCGACACCAAAGCACGTTATGACCCTTAATGACAACCCCTCCTCAGGGTGCGCGTCTCCCCATCCCCAGCCCCTTTCACAAAATGTAACTTCCCACCATGGGCAGTGCCCTTGGCTGCTGCTCCCACGGGGGCTGGCTGCTCCTGCCCCAGCCGGGGCATTTTTGTGCTGACAGGAAGGATTTACAGGAGCGCTTCCAGGCTGCCAAATGCGGGGGATATTTTTACCCAGCTCCAGCCTGGGGAATAAATAGCGGCGAGGCCAAGAGACGTGCCATGGATGCAGCCTGGCTGCGATGGAGATGTCACCCGGAGGGCGGCCGCCCCCAGAAAGGTTTCCTCGGCCTCTTGGTGCAGGTTTTGGGGCAGGGCAGTGCCGGTGCCCAGCAAAGCCAGGTGGCACCAGCAGCCTTTGCTGGGGACATCAGGGCAACACCACCCCCTTGCACCCGCGGTGCTTCGGAGCCGCTCTGAGGAGGCTCCAAAAAATGTTGGCGCTGGTGTTGAGAAAGGGAAGATGTCAAGAGCAGAATGGTGCTGTGAGAAACCGCTAAAAGCTGAAATTTTCTTTTTTCCCTTCTCTCACAGGAAACGCTTTGCTTCCTCTGAAATGTTGGGTTCAGCTGAAAATTCCAGTGTTTTCGGTACAAAACAAACCACGAGGAGATGTGCCAGTGTGCCCCACTGCGTGGCTCAGGCCCCAGGCAGCCACGGCGGGAGCTGCCCCTCGATTTGTTCTCCTTGTATGGAAACTTCTGCGAAGGTGAAGTAAAAGGCTGGGGAAAAAAAAAAAAATAAAAAAAGGCTTCCCCAGGGGCCAGCCTCGCCCTGTGGAAACGTGTGCCCTCGGTAACGAAATTCTGTGCGAGTTTTTGGATGCCTTACAGAAATAACAGAAAACTACAGGAGCGTGCTTTTATATAGCTCTGCTTCCTCATCGGGCTCGGGCTGGTGTTTTCTTTTCCACTCGGACAAGGCTTTTCCCATAATTGTGCTATTTTTGTGAAGGTTTCAGGGCAGAAATCGAGGGCCCCTCCTCGGCGGGCCTGAGGAAGCCCTGAGGAAACGCAGCTGTGCCCGTCGCGGCCTCCCCAGCCCCACATTCTGGAGGTTCACAGAGGAATCGGGGCCTACTTGTGCCGGGCGCTGCCGGGCTCTGCACCTTGGCCCCATCCCAGGATGGGTTTTGTGGCCATGGCCCAGGCCAGCTCCCCTGCCCAGGGCCGTGTTGTCACGGGGATGAGCCTCTGTTGCTTGTTGTTGCTCATTTGAGCTTGGATTTCTTCTTCAAACCAGCTCCCGAGCACCTTCCAAGTGCAGGGCTTTGGGTCTGCCTGCTAGCTGGGCCTTGGTGCTGTTTTGGGGATTTTCGAGGTGTTTTCCTGTGGGTTTGGTGGGTGCAATGCGGGCGGGCCTGCACTCAAGGCATCGCTCGTGTCACCCAGATGCGTGGGGCGGTGCCGTGCGGCCTGTGCTGCTTCTGGCAGAGCTACAGCGCCCGCGTCTTGCTGGCCTTACTAAATTACCTCATGAAGGGGGAGAGATTGTGCCCGGCCTCACAGTGCCCGTTTCTTCTGCTTTTCTCCAACCTCTCTCGCGGAGCAGAAACAACTTTTCAAATCAGAAAGCCAGGGGCTGTGACAGGGCCAATCGCTCACTTGGATCCCATGGGCAGGGCTGTGAGGGTGAATTCCCCCTCTCGAACACTGGTGCCTGCTAGGGACGAGCTCCCACGCCCATGGAGCTGCTGCAGGCGCCCGAGCCATTAGCAGGGCAGCAAAGTCATTTATTTAATGCCACTCGTTTAGTTGCAGCTATGTCACGCCTGGCGTTCCCAGCCGTGACAGCTCACACATCCCTGCCCACCCACGGGGTGTCCCTGAGAGCCCAGGGCTGGCGGTTTGCTCCGGGGGCTTGGGGGAGCTCTCTGCTCCGGGGGCTCCTGCCCTGCAGATGGGGCCCGGGTTCCCCTCCTCGCTTCCTCTCCTATTCCCGGCAGCCTCAGCCAGCCATGGGAATAGTCCAGCTTCCTTCGTCCTTCTCCCACAGGAGTCAAGCAGGAATGATCTCCTGCTGACAGACAGACGGACAAGCCACAACTTGCACAAGTGCTGGCTTCATGGTGTAGCCCAGATTTTTCACAGGTTGGGGACAGACTATGTGAAAGCATAGGGTCCAATAACACTTTTAAAGCCAGAATAATAATAATTTTGATTTCTTTTCTTAACAAACAGTGGGTCTAGGGCAACTCCTTTGGCTGAGAGAACAGCCCAATGTAGTGGTTGTCTCTGGCTGTACCCCAGAGCTGCCAGCTCGGCTCGCTTTGTGACACCCCGATGGGCTGTCCCTGCTCCAGAGGGATGGGAGGGAGCCTGGCCCCTGCTCCGTGAGCTCCTGAGCTCCTGAGCTCCAGCCCTTCTGCCAAACCTGGCTTCCCCGGCCCGCAGTGCTCAGCTTGAAGGGGGCTGGCCGTGCTCTTTGTACCTGTGGTCCCCACTGCAGCCCAGCTCTCAAGGTCCACTTCTGAATCCAGTGTCCCAGCTTCTCAGTCTGAAAAATCTGTAAACCAGGCAAAATTCAAGCCTCAGGACAAAATCACTGCTGGAGATCTTGGCTGATGGAGGGGAGCATTTACTTCAGATTAGCTGCCCAAGCGAGAAAACCTATTTTGAACCAGAGACTGGAAACATTTGGGCTAATCCCAGGTGGAAGCTGATTAAAGGCTCAGTGGCACAGATCTGGAGCGTGTCCTGTCAGCCCGCAGAGCCCCCAGCCGCACCGCAAGGAAACGGGGCTCAGCACCGGGGCACTGGGGCAGCGTCCCCTGGCCACACTGATGGGGCCAGGACCTCGTTGTGCTGCAAGCCCAGCTCCGTCCCCAGGTGTTCCCATTGCACCCGTTCGAAGCAGCGTGAGCGGCTTTGTGCTGCGGGCAGGAACTGGCCCCGGGTGAGGAACCCACTGGTGTCCAGCACCTTTACATCCTCCATCTCTTGCTTTTCCTTTCTGTTCATGCATTATTAAATTCCCCTCCAGGGTGATCAAAAAGGAACAAAAAGGAATTGGCTGCTTAAGCAAGGAGCGAGTATTTAAACTGTGGGGTTTGACATGCTCTGGGTTACAGCTGAAATTGCCAAAACAGGCAAAAACACTGCTCTGGTCAATGATAAACAGAAGGCACGGCACAGCTCTGCAATTCCCAGGGTGCTGTAGGGGCTTTTGTTGCACAAAGTGCATGGAGCTGAACGCTGACCCTTGCTGGGAGGAGGGCAGAGCTTTGTGCTCCTTCCCAGGCTAGCAAGCGCAGGCATTGCTGGCACTTCAGCGAGGGGTCGCCCAGATTGGTGACGTGGCAGTGAGTGTTTGCCCTGTCCATCTCCAAGCCAAATATTTAGACTTTGGCCACTGCTTTCAGGGTCCTGTAAATTAGTTGCAGTCATGGCAGTGAGCCCCTGGGGGGTTTATGAGCTGCATGGGCAGCTCTGCAGACGGGTGCTGGCCTGTGGTGGGCTGCAGGGCTGGGCCCTCCTGGTTTAAACCTTTGCTTTTATCCATCTTGTCCTTGAATTGCTGCAGAAACACAGCACAACAGCAGCCCTTTGTCCGAGGCTCGCAGCTTCCCAAGCACACGACCCTGCAAACAGATGCCGGGGTCTTGTGCATTGCAGCTGGCGAAACCACAGTGCTTGCTATAGGTATAAATGCTGAATTCTTCAGCTGCAGCACGCCTGGCACTGCCAAACGCTGCAGTGCCGCTGCTCCAGCTGGGTAAATATTAGGCAGGCTGGAGCTCAGCTCCGGGCAGTGCTCCGGCAAACAGCATTCAGTGTACACACAATGTAAGTTCCTTTCCAGAAAAATATTTACTTACCTCTCTGGTCACTCTCGAACTGAAAGCACATTTAAAGCAGGCTTCTGTGGAATTGCTTAGATTGGATTTTTTCTTTTTCTCTAAACTAAAAAGGGGCGAAGCAAGCGGGCTGTGCGAGGAGCGGCTGTGCCCCGCAGCTTTCTAAAGCCCTTGCTGCAGGTGTTTATGTGCTGTCGCATATAAATCACACCTCGGGCCAGGAGCTCTTGTATCTAATCAGGGGCTCTCAGTTTGTAAAATACTGCAGAGCCCTGGCTGTGCAAACAGCCCCGAGCACGTCCTCCTGCCCCCCGTGCCCACCCACACCAAGCAAAGTCCTGGGCGAGCTCTGCATGCAAATCCTTGTGTGCATACATTTGCATACATCTGAACGCAGACGGTGAGGGGGGAGCGGTGTTTCTCCTTACTGATGCTCAGCCACCTCCCTTGTCCACACGCGGGGAGCGATTCGGGCACCGGCGGGGCGGGCTGCCGCTTCCCCCGGTATTTATGCCCTGCACCAGAGCAGAGTTCCCCGTGCCAGGAAGCGCCGCAGCTTTGTGTGCGGTGGTTCAGGGAGCACCGAAGGCAAATCCAGCTCCGCCTGCAGTCAGCAGTGCTCCCTGCAGCAAGGGAGATGTCAATGACTTAAATATGGTTTTAGGAACGACTAGTTCTTATGTCTCTTTGGAAAACTAGCTCCGACCCGTCATTTTCTTCCC
Organism: Oxyura jamaicensis; assembly: GCF_011077185.1. Lineage (NCBI taxonomy): Eukaryota > Metazoa > Chordata > Aves > Anseriformes > Anatidae > Oxyura > Oxyura jamaicensis. The sequence continues at coordinate 8,326,099 of NC_048911.1, forward strand.
AATAAATGCTGCAGGTGCCAGTAAATCTCATTTTTAAAAAGCGCTGCCCATAACCTGAGACACCTGGCCACTTCCCCTCGCCCAGCCTGGACTCGCAGCATGAAACGAGCTCAGAGCACCCAGGCCGGGGCCGCGGGCAGAGGCAGCGTTGGTCTGGATGCACCCGGAGCCCAGCGCTGGGGACGTGCAGGGCAGCGCGAGCCCTCCTCCGGGCTGAGCTGTGCCCCCCGACGCCGCTATTTTTGCCCGGATTAGAGGGAAATTAAAATTAATCCTCGGAGTTCAGGGAGATCTCTGGGGTTTAGCGATTTTTTTTTCCTGATCGTTCGTTATTTTTAGCAGCCGCTTTTTTATTTTTAGCACCTCGCAAGCGCTGCAGGTACTTGAGCTCCCGCCCCACGTCCTCATCACTGCGTGGGCACCGGCGAGCTCAGCAGTCGGCCCCATCTCCCTCCCTCCCGCTGCCCCACTTCGTTAGCTTGAGTCCTTGAACCCTTCTGCGGCATCACGTCTTTGCTTCCCGTATTCGTGTTTTAGAGAGAAAAAACCTTCCTGGGAGCAGCGAAGGGCAACTTCGCCTCTCCCACCCCCTTGCTCTGCCCGGAGACGCAGCCTGCATGGGAAGCAACCCACAAATTTCACACTTGGAGATCAAAGGACTGAAAACGTTTGATCTCCCCACCTTTTTAATTGCTACGCCCCCAGCAGCCCGCCCAGGGCACAGGGTTGCGCCCCGCAGGCACCCAGCCCGGGCTTCGTGTGCGGCCACGGTGCTCGGCGTCCTTTAAGATCAGCCCGTGCGGGTGTCGTTGTTGAACGCAGAGGTTAATATTTAATTAGACGCTATTTCTGTCAGACAACAGACACCGTGCACGGTGCCCGATCCTAGAGCCGATCGCAGCAGCCCAGTGATCTCTATTTCTGTTCAGGACGTTCACACAAGCAGGCGATGCTGCCTCCATCTCGGGGGACAGGGTTTGCATCTGTCAAAGCACCAAACGTGCTCATTCCTTGCCCCGATTTTGCTGCTGCACACCCGTAAGCCCGGGGTCTCCTTGGCGGCTGCTGCTGCTGCCCGACTGCCAAGCAGGGGCCGAATCTCTCCTGGCCTGGGTCTGCCCCCTCGCCTCTCCCCGCATGCCGCGGGCTGCACGTGAGCGGCCCCGCTTCGGGCGGCGGCGAGGATTGATTTCTTGATTACAGTCTAATGCGTCGTATAATTAAGGAAATCCTCACGCTTCTGAAAGTCATTAGGAGACGGTTAATTGGGATGGGGCTGGGAGCTGCCTGCTGCGGGGGGGCGCATGGTGGCTCCCGGGGCTTGGAGATGTTGCGAGCTGCAGCTGCCGCTCCTGGTCCTGGCCAACCCCTCGGGTCTGGTTTTATTTTTTGCATCTTTTTTTCACTTTATTACATATTTGAAGACTGTTTCCATGTCTGTCTCCAGCCTTTCCTCCTCCAGTCTTGGCACGGATCGTGTTTGCCATATTTCTGCTCATCGCTGTGCTTTTTCTCCTGATGCTTCCCAGCCCGACATGCAGTGCCCCGAGCTGTGCACCGCGATCCAGCCTCTGGATGCAGGGTGCAGGATGCTCCTTTCCCAGCTGTGCTGTGCCCTGCTCCTGGCTGTAACATTTTACGAAGGTGAAATTCTACCTGCAGCCCACCAGCTCCCAGTGGTTTCTTTTCCTTTATAGTTTCTCCCTGGTTTTGCACTTGTTTTCTTGTTTGGGTCATCAGAAGAGGTGCCAGACTGCCCCGGGGGGTTGCAGAGCGGTGCCAGGATAATGCACAAATCCGTAGTTCACGCTGGGACTGGGTGGCTGCATCACAAACCGGTTTCATTCGTGAAACGTTAATCGAATAGTAAATTGTAGATTTGCTAACTAGATGGGATGAAAAGATCAATTCACGGCAGGCAGAGGAAACCATATTTCGAGGCAGAAAAAATAATTAGGGAAAAATCAGTATTTCTGTCAGTGTGCACTAGCATGAGTTATTAATGCGTGTACTAGACGTGTCTGATGAGCTTTTCATGTGGAAATTATTACAGATGGATGGATTTTCAGTCCCACAGATGCCTAAGTGCGTCGTGCTTGCAGAGTTTGGTTTTGCTCACCCTGCGGTGCTGTGTAAAACTGCTGCAGTGTCATAAGCATGTGGGTGGCCACTGAAGAACAGGGGGAACTCTGACAATAATTTTTTTTGGTCGTGCCTTGGAACGGAAGGCAAACGGGAATCTGACCACATCTCCCGGCACTCGGCAGTGATTTGAAATCCACAGCACGCGGTGTGCTGAGGCAGTGTCCTGCACTGCAAGGAGAGGGACCAGCAAGCAGTAATTCTGATTTTTTTAACGCATCATGAACCAGCTTACTGGAGTCTATCCGGTACTGCATCTCAGTTAAACATCTCAAAATGCAGGGGAACAGGGAAAAAAAAAGAACAGATTTAAAATTACCATCAGCAACGCAGTTTACACAGGGTTGGAATGTGATGGAGAAGTTCTAAATCTCAGAGTGAGTGACAGATTCAGGTGGCAAATACTCTGGAAAGAAGCCCAGTGCCGGTGGTCCCGGTGGTGCCAGAGGGGCAGGGTGCAGCCCTGCAGGGCCTGCGGGAGGCTGAACTGGAATCCCACATGCTGCAAAAAGATCTGATCCCCGACACAGGCTGCGCTTTCAAGGTCATTTCGTTCTGCTCCAGGGTGCAGGGAATTGTATTTCTGAGCTTTTCCAGATTAAGGGACATATGAGCAGCAGGCCTGAATTTCTCCTTGGCTTTTTGTGGTTTTTGCTTAGGATTGGAATGTCAGTCAAGATGCTCGTGTTTAAGTCAGGAAACCTGGACTGTGCACAAACGCCAAGAGAGACCCCCTTTACAGGGCAGCTTGCTGCAGAGCATTTCATGCACAGTGCAAGGCCTGCTGGACTTAGGTACCTGCCTCATCCCGCCCACGATGGATCCAGCACTGCACCACCGAGGTCTCAGGAGCATCAGGCTTTACCTGGGCTATGTAACGGGGAGCCCAGGTAAAGCACAAAGGTTCCTTGTACAAAGCTAATGTTCCCCTCGCCCTGGCAGTGAGACAAGGAAGTACGAACCTTTGAGTGCCTTGGACACCTGAAAGTACAGCTCAGCTGTACCAAGTACTAGAGTTCTTACCCAAAATAATCTGTAGTCTATCCAGTTAAAGAACTCCTTCATCTCCTCAGCTCCACATGCGTGGGAAGCACAGTGCTCAGCATTGGTCATCATTGAGTAAGTCTAGATCAAATAGAGCGAAACAGACAGTTCTGATGCTGGAGTCATTAAATCTTTGGCTAAGCTAAAAAGGCAGAGTGAATAATGTTTTTAATATGCTCAGGAAATCCTCCATATCGGATGAGATCAGAAGAAGCCATTAGCAAGGACGGATGGGGATTCTTCTCCAAACAAAGGCAGATACTGGGTAATTGCAGCTCTATAAACACAGCATCACTTAAAATATTCAATAATTCACCCTGCATCTGGGAAAACATCAGAACTTTGTATTTAATATAAAGGTGGATGGGTGAAAAATAATTAGGACCCTTACAGTTCCACACTTACTTTTCTAATCTGTATTGTGCTCAGGCCATTATATATTTAAAGGGTTTATTCTGTGCTAATGGGAATGGTATTGCCAAATTCATCTCATGCTCAGAGAAGAGCCTTCACCATCTTTGTTTTTCTGAATTAAAGGACAAAGACAAGGATTTTTCTGAATACCCTCTCTTTTATTTTTTTCATAAAAGCCTAAAGAAACGCTTGCTTTTCAGATTATATCTTCTTTCTGACAACAAATTCCACTTTGTCTAGAGAGAAAAGATGAGAAAACAGCAAAACCTGTAACTTAATATAACACTACATGCTGAGATAGCACAGGTTTTCATTAGCTCCTAACAGCAGAGGAGCATTTGAGTGGTTCTCAAGCATCCGTTAACCCTGAAAACATCACAAAAGCACAAGAGCAGTGTGATAACAATTTTATGGGGAGCAAATATGCGGTCAACTTATCCAGCAGCCCATGGCTCTGCCTCCAAGCACCTTTCAGATTAGCTGTTAGCCAACTTGCTGTACGTCTCCTTCGCTTAATGTCGTGCTATAAATCACAGTGTACAATTTAAGAAGGAAGTCTGTGCTGGGCTAGCAGTCGTCATTGCTAGTAATGGACTCAAGCTGCAAAATTTGGATTCAAAGCTCAGAGCTGTTTGGATTTAGGGTTTTAGGTTGCCCATTATAGAAATAAGAAACAGATGGGATTTGCAGGCCTGGTTCGGACTCCACGCTTCTCATAAGGTCAGTGTTGTTTAAATCAAATCAGATTTTAACTCAGATTCATTTCTGCCTGTGCCCGCTTGTTGTGTGAATGGCGCAAAGTATCCCCAGGGACAGAATCATTAAAATACTGAGTATGTTCTGTGTATCTCAAAAAAGGAATATTACTGCTGGTTCTGCAAGAAAAGTGAAATTAGTGGCAATTGGGAACGTTTGTAGGTAGCGCCAAAAAGGTCCTTAGCATGCATTTATACATCAAAGATCCTGTATTTTTAGAGATTTATAGTTGAGGAACTTAAAATACCCCTTTTTCCTCTCACAAGGCTCTGTGAGACGCATGGAAGGGCTTGCTATATCCTTACCAATTTGCAGAAGAGCACACCTTGCCTTGGCCTGCTGCAGACTGTCTCTCCTGGGGCAGGACTGGCAGAGCACTTCACCACATGAAGCTGCGGCTTCCTTGTCTTTTCAAACCGAGCCTCAGCATCTTCCCTCTGGAAGAATCACTTCAGCTGAACAAATTACTAAATTTAGTAGCGAAATAACAGGCTCAGATTGCATTTTGCTGAAGGTCAGATTAGAGTATCTAATGGTTCTGTCTGGCTTTCACATCTAAATGCCATCTGAAATAAGGCTGCTGAGCACCTTTTGGTCTGTGTCGGTGTGCAACTGACTGTGCTTTGCCCTTGTGTGCCACTACCAGTAACAACCCAGTAATTCTGCGATTCCTGTGAAAGGGGAACTTCCTGGGGCACTTCCAGTGGTTCCCAGTGGAGATTATCTAGAAGAAGAGATTCACAGAAGTGCAGAGTTAAAGATCCACAAGCAGGTGTTATCTCAAATGCTGCGCAGCTCATATCCATGCCAACAGATCATGGACAAAATACATAAGCTGCTCTTCCCAGGGTGTCTGTTCAACAGGCCAGCTGCTTTTGTCACGGGTGCACGAAACGGGAGTATCTAATAAGGAAGCACTTTGATGTCGCTCAGCCTAGCTGCCAGACCAGCTGCGACAAGGGCAATGCCTTGGGACACCGCGCTGCGGTGCTGCAGGGAATAAAGAGCTAAGGAGGGAAAATGTTCAGTCTTTAAAGGCTTCCAGCCTAATGTAGGATTAGTGGAGAGAAAATGGACTGCACATTAAAATTCATGAAGGAGTACAACTTAAGATCTATGAATAACAGGGCCACAATTACACAGGGCTAGGGATTTGGTTTTGTTTTAGCTTTTTTTTTTCCAGTGCTGGTGGAAGAACGAAGCCATTAGCGGGACGTGTGTGGCTGTCGCGGGTTCTGCCTTTGTTGCTGGGTGCTGTGGACATGCACAGCTGATGATACTGAAGGGTTAAACATGGGGACAAGAGGAAATTGGGTAATGCAACTCTGCTCCATAGATTCACAGATGGAATACAAGTTTTTTGTGGTCTGTTTGGTAGGCCCATTTCCTTGTTCCTGGATCTGAAGGCCGCATCTGAGGCAAGGAGACACCTCAACAAGTGGCTGGGCCTAGCAGGCCTGTGAGCTGCTCATGGTGGCCCAGAGTAACGTATCATGAGGGAGACCACAGGAGAAATGAGGGGAATTTTGACTAAAAAGATTTCCCAAGGGTTCTGGGGAGACCCTGTATCACTGGAAGAAGAAACTCCAAAGCAAGGCTATGGAAGGAAGCAGAGGATGGACCTGTATTCACAGCTGACCCTGTGGGTCATGGGAAGGGGAGGAAAGCAGTGGGTGCATGCAGCTCATCACCATCTGATTTTGGGAGAGTATGGAGGAGATCTGGCTTTTCTTAATGACTCGCTGTGAGACAAGCTCAGGCCAGGGGTTAACTCTTCCCCCACAGTCCCCTCCGTGAGCACCGAGGCTGTGAAAACAGCTGCCTTTGTGCTGCAGTCCTAATATAGAACAAAAGTGTAGTATTTTGTCCTAGATTGAACAGCTGGGGAAATAAAACTACTTTGGGTGGTAGGAGGTGCTGCCACATACACAAGAGGACAATTCCAAGACAGTTTAGGATGGATATCTGCTTATTTTCCACTCATAGAAATACATATAATTCATAGCTGTGGTGCACTCTAATGGGAACGTGGAGTAAATTATTGATTTATCACATCTGATAAGGAAGTCAGGAGAACAATAATCCTGTCTAGCACACAGAAATAGATTAGAAGCCTCCCACGGGCTGTAACCGAAGTGTAGGTGTGAGGCGTTCCTAAAATCGCCATGAGCTTTCAGTGCTGCACGTACCACAGGCCTAGAGTCAGGGTGCTTCGGGTGGATGCCCGTGGCTTGTACGATCACCACGGGATCATTCCCAATATGCAGCCCCTCACCTGCCTGCCATGTGTGAGCAGGCAGACGGACAGATGGACAGACTGAGCCCTGTGTGAGAATGAGGACAGCTGAGCCATGCCGAGTCCTCCGGCCCGTGACCTTTTTGTGCGTGCTGGCACCTGGCAGTGGCAGCAGCAATCACTTGTGTGCGGCCTCGGAAACAGCTGCGGGTCTGACACGTCTGACACTGTGGTTAAATTTAAAAAGGGTGATGCAGGAGTATGTGTGAGGGTGGTAAATTAACAAAATTAATTGCTGGCATGTCATAGACCAACTTGAAAGAAAACAGGGTTTTAAGATAAACAGTTGGGGCTTGTAGTGGGCAAGCCATGTCTCTTCTACTGAGCACAGCAAGGTTTGTGCAGAAACGTTGCCGAAGCTGGGGTGCTGAGACCTGATCCTGCACCTGTGGCTCGCTGTGGGCCAGATCCTGGCTGTGGCCATGAGCAGACGAACCTCAGGTGCCCTCAGGCAGGCACAGGCCTCGGTGCATACTGCACAGTTCTGCCTCCCTGTTCTTCCCTGCAGTATTTCTTAGCAGAAACCTGTGAAGGTGTCTCTGAGTAACCTGGCTGTTCTGGCAGACCATGGGCTCTTGTTTTCTGTGGAGCTAAGCACAAGGCTATTAGGTGTGCAGGAGAAAGGCTAAGGCATCTGGTCCTGTCTTCAGAAAGAAGCAATCTGTAACAAGTGGAGGAAAAATTGAAAGAAAACTTGTCAATTCATAAATGTTTTGTGGCAAGGCATTCTAAGATAGCAGATGGCAGTGTAAAGGGGCATTTGCTTTTTGCTGTGTCTAACACCTTCTTTCTCTGTTTTAAGAATAATGCTTTTCCAATAACAGCTCAGAGCCAGTGCCACAGAAATCCTGGCTGACAGAAGAACTGCTGGTCGGCTGACAGGAGCACGGCTTGTGGGAACTTCAGGCTATTTTCTTTGTCAGTAGTGAAATTAAAGCTCGGGGATCTGTCTTCTAAAATGTGGCCCTACTTTCCACAGGCACAAAGCAATTATGTCTTCACTTGCTCAATGTAATTAATAGATGTGGTTTCCTTCACAAGCATCAAGGGATGCCATGTTCATCATGGAACGGACTGCTCTGTCCAGAGCAAGGACAAGAAAATTCCTCAGGAACCTGGGACTCTCCTCTGGGAAGAGCAATAAATCTGTTGTGCACCTCAAGGGATTGGAATATTCACCATATCCTATTACCTCTCTGCTCATCAGAAGGGAAAAGATATCCTCTGCGCAGAAACAAAAAAAGACATCCTCAGGGGTAATTCAGTACAGGAAGCTGGCAAAGCTGCAGCCCTCTATCACCTTTACATGTAATTTGCAATTATGTGTAAAGCTAGACCTTAGGAAAAGAGCAATTTCAGTCTTCCTGGCTAGCCTGAAAGTCACCATGCTACCCTGTGTAGCACAGTTACTGACAGAGCAGCTGTGCGGGTAGAGATGTATTTTTACAGAGTTATTAGAGCAGGGAATTGTGCGGGGATTACTGGGTTCTTCTCCCAGCTCTGCCTTTGATTTGTGGTGTGCGCAGACCCCTTAATTTGTTTCTGTTTTCCCCATCTGTGAAACTGAGATAACATCACAAGGGAATTGTAGAGTGTGATTCATTAATGTTTATTAGACAGAGGGAAATCCTTAAATGAATGGCACTGTATTCCAGGAGGACAAAGTTCAGGACTGCAAAGAGGCTGATTAAACCCAAATCTGCGATTCCCAGGCTAGGAGGACAAAAAAGAAAATTGAAAAACCTTACCTACCCCTGTGCGTGCCAAAAGCAGTATGTGATTTAAATAGAATCAAGTAGAATGTGCATGTCTGCATGCATTCATACATACACATGTATCTATGAAAACCATATAATAATGTAATAAAAATTATCAGTAAAAGACTACCAAAAAGTGTGTTTGAAGTTTCCAGTAGGAAATAGTAAAGCAGTGTATATGATAACTGAGCAAGCTACTAGCAGCAATACAGCATTAGTACATCGTGAGGAAATAAATATGATACGCTTTCATAAAGGGATGCAACAGCATACAGCACATTGACGTGTTCCATTATGTACCTAAGTGAACAGAGCTGTAGAATGATTATAGCAATCTTACTGCCAGGCTGATGTGCTTCTCACGCTTATAGAACAGCATCTACGTTATTTTAGGTAATTGCTACAGGTCAGCCTCAGACTGAAATGGACGATCTATGCCAGCAGAATGCCTAAACACCTTAATGCTGTCCAAAGTACGAATCTTCATGTTAGTACATGCCAATTGTTTGTCAGCAACTGGTGGGCAGTTTTTGTTGCTTTGGAGAAGGGATTTGTCTTTCTGTTATTTATTTATTTATTTATTTACTGGGGGGGCAAAGGTTGTTGCAAACACCTCAAAGTAATAAACCCAGGGACACAATGCCAGGTATCTTTTGTAGCTGTAGTACTGTAATGAAATGCTTCCTGCACTGACCTCTTCTCTCTGGCTGTATTAATACGGCAGGGCAGAAAACATCTTAGCTGCCATGACTTTACCATGCCGGTTTCTAGACAGACTAAACAAATATTTATAGGGTTTAGAAATATCTGAATCTGGCAACTGTGGAGACTGAGGTAATATTTTCCTAGGTCCAGAGTGCTTCGCAAGCATTTCCTGGTCAGCCTTCACGCTGAGGCCTGAGCCAGCAGGTGAATATTTCTCCCATTGTGTCAGAGGCACAAACGGAGGCAGCTGCCAGTAAATGGAGTCGGTAGGTGGCCTAGTTCGGGCTGACACGACGAGAAACGCACGGTGCGGCTCTCACCCCAGCGGAGGGTGGAACGCTAACATCGTCAGGGCCCATATGGGAACGGACGTCACGGCGGGGACAAAGCGCGGTGCAGAAACTGCGCGTTGGCAGGAACGGGGATTTTGTCGCAGCAGCCACGCTCGGCCTGGGGATTGGGATTGCAGCCTGGCTTCATGTGTTAAGCGTTCATCGCTTGCCACCTTCAGGCCATGTCTGAGTTCGGTTGTTATGGGGGAATGCCAGGCCTGGTGTGGCCGAATGGTGCTTTTGAGAGACATCTGGGGGTTTTGAGCCATTTTCCCTCGCATCTCCTCCTCCTGGAGATGGGTATTTCAGGCACTGCGAGGGAACCGCTGCGGTCCCTCTGATTTCACACTATAATTCACCCCTGCCAGGCCCCCAGGAGATTTGGGGTAAAAAACAACAATTTCGGTTACATGGGGGGGAGGCGCAGGCCCTGTGTGGGGCTGAGGGCGGCGGCCTGAGGGACGGAGGTGGGGCGTGGGGGCGGGGCCTGTACACGAGGGGCGGGGCCTACGCGGGGAGAGGCGGGGCCTGCACTGGAGGGGCGGAGCTAGCAGTGGGCGTGGTTTGTGTGGGTGGGCGGGGCGGTAAACTGCGCTGCGTCACCTTTGTGCGCGCGGCAGCGCCGCTTCCGCATGGGGTGACGTCATCTGGGGGGGCGGGGCTCGCGTGAGGGGAGGTGGGGGGGGGGCAGGGGGCGGGCGGGGGTCCCCGGGGTCCCCCCGCCGCCATGGAGGGCGGCCGCCTGCCCATCCGCCGCTACCGCCGGGCGCTGGTGGAGGCGGTGAGCCGGCAGCCCTTCCTCATCGTCACCGGCGAGACGGGCAGCGGCAAGAGCACGCAGCTGCCCCGGTACCTCTTCGAGGCAGGTAACGGCCGGGGGAGACCCCCCCCCCCCGAGGCCACTCGGGAGCGTGTGGGGCGGTGGGGTCGGGGTCCCCCCCTCAGCCCCCTCAGCGCCCCCTCAGCCCCCTCAGCGCCCCCTCAGCCCCTCCTTCAGTCCCCTCAGGCCCCCCCTTCAGTCCCCCTCGCCCCCCGTTTCTCTCCCCACAGGCCTGGCCGAGCACGGGGCCATCGGTGTCACCCAGCCCCGGCGCGTCGCCACCGTGTCGGTGGCGCAGCGGGTGGCCGAGGAGCTGGGCTGCGCGCTGGGCACCGTCGTGGGCTACCAGGTGCGCTTCGACGACTGCTCCTCACAGGTAGGGCTGCGGGCAGGGAGCGGGGGCGCTTCGGGGATGCGGGGCAGAAAGCCTCAGAAGAGGTTTTGGTCTCACGTGAGCCAGGGAAGCTGTCGCAGCGGGGTGGAGCTGCGGTTGGGTTGTCACAGAACTCACTTATCGTGGAATTGTAGAATGGCTCGGGTTGGATGGGACCTCAAGGATCACCCAGTTCCAACCCCCTGCCATAGGCAGGGACGCCGCTCATGAGATCAGGTTGGCCAAGGCCCCATCCAGCCTGGCCTTGAGCACCTCCACGTATGGGGCACCCACAGCCTCTCTGGGCAGCCTGTTCCTGTGCCCCACCACTGTGTAATGTTGCCAAACACTTGTGATTGCTGTGTGTAAAGTCGTGTGATACAATCCCAGTGTGTGTGTGTGTCTGTGCTTTGTGAATATCTGACCTGTATTGTTGTAAATAACCAGGACCACAGCTGAAAATCTAATTGAACCTTTCAGGACACTGCCATCAAGTACATGACGGATGGCTGCTTGTTGAGGCATATATTGGCCGACCCCCTTCTCAGCAAGTACAGTGTCATCATTCTGGACGAAGCCCACGAGCGGAGCCTTAGCACTGTGAGTGTCTCCTTCTGGAACGCAGGTGTTGCTTGGTATTGGTAAAGGGGGAATTGGAACTTGTTGGTAAAAATAATACAAATGTGGTACTCTTTCCTTCAAGTCTGCTTTCAACTGAAGATTCTGTAAGAGGTTTACATATTGAAATTACATCTGTACTTAATGACAGAAGAGTTTTACCAAAGCAAAGAACAGGCTAAGTGACTACCTAAAATCTTTCACAGTGAGTCAGTTCCTGCAGTAAGACAAGATCTCAGGATTCCTGACACTGTGTCTGTATGGACCTCTAGACATGTCTCTTTTACTGCTCAAAAAGGTAATCAGCATGGTTCTCAAGGTTTTTGGATGACTTTCTACAGACGTGCTTTATCCTCTTGCTGTTCTAAGACCATAGGGTCACTGCTTGATTCATGGCATGCTGTGTATCCTGAAAATAAGATGCTACCTGTGACCAGTTGAAACTGTTGTAGCCCCTACCATTCATCCCCTCAAAAAAAAGCAACAAGGAAACAAAACAAAAAAAAAAAAACAACACACACAAACAGAAACCAGCATGAAACATCTCTCTCACTGTAAGGCCTAACGTTTTGTAGGGTGTGTATGTGGCTGTGCAAAGAGATTATGGTTTGGGGGTCATGGAGGTATCCAGACTGACCTAAGTGCTGAAAGCTGTCAAATGTCAGTCTGACCCTTCTGCGGTGAGCAGTGTGAGACTCAAGTGACTCAGTCCCTAAGAGACTGTTTTGTGTCACAGGCATTAGGTGGGAGAGAGAGAGTGTGGGGAAGCCAAAGAATTGGCAAAAACAAGGAGTCTATGTCCAGACTGTCCTAAGTAGTGAGCCGTGGGAACAGGGAAAACAACCTACTAGTCAGCCTGGGGAAAAGACACAATGCTTTCTGCATCCCACTTCTGTCCTCAAGCATCTGAGGGTATCACAAGTAAACGAGCTAGAGTGATGTGAGAAGTTACGGCTCCATCACCTGTAACTAATTAAAGGGAGCAGATTTTTAATCCACTGCAATGCAGAGTAAAATACATGTTCTGAAGTGATAACAATAAGTAGTACGACAAAGGAGGGTGTCCACTCAGTCAGGTAACGTATGCTGGATGAAGATAACTTTTTAAAATTGATCTGAGGAAATTGACCTTTCTTGCAGTTGACTTGACCATGAGAGTATAAAAATGAAAAGCAAAGAATTCCATTTATAGGCTGTGAAAAGAGCTGATGAAACATTAATTAAATTACAGAAATCAGTGTTCTTATGAGATGACCAGGCTAAGTGTATGTGTTCTTCTGAGTGTGTAGGCACTGAAGACGTCATTTTCTGTCTTCTGTATATGCATGGCATAAACTCAGTCCCTTCTTAGTTCATCAGACACTTCTAGGATGACTGGGGAACTAACATAAATTGCTTCTTTTTTTTTTTTTCTGCTAGGATATTTTATTTGGTTTGCTGAAGAAACTATTTCTACAGAAGAAACCATCAGGCAGGAAGACGGACATGAAAGTGGTGGTGATGTCTGCCACCCTGGAGGTAGACAAGCTCTCAGAATTCTTTGGACACTGCTCAGTGCTGCACATTCCAGGAAGAAGTTACCCAGTAAAGGAGATATTCTGCAACCTGCTCAGCCCACGGGACACAGGAAGCTCTGCATATGTTACGGAGGTCTGATCTGTTTTACTTTGTGTTACACTCTGTTAGTATGATTGTCGTCTGTTAAAGGCCCCAAGACTCAGCGGCTGGATTGCTGTGTTCTTAGTATCTCAGCAAGGTGTAGGAAATAATTAGTACTATGAGGTCTTTGAAAGTGTGAGGTTCTGTTACCAGCTGATATTGGCTTGTTTGTTGCTTGTTTCAGGCTGTGAAGGTGACATTGGATATCCACTTAAATGAACCAGAAGGTGACATCTTGGTTTTCCTGACAGGTGAGAATCTTTATTTCAACAGCTAGTGGTCATTCCAGGCAAAGTATTTCATTGTCAGCAAAACCAGTACAGCCCTCCAATGGCTTTACAGGTTGTTCCAGAGCGGTAATAGAGAAAGGAAAGTTGCAGACTGACAATCTTGTGAAGTGGTTGTTTCCACAGCATGTTAAGGTATATCCAGGCCTATGAGCCTATCGCTCTGTTTAGTTGTTAATTCGGAAGGAAGAATTTATTTAACTCCCCAAATCTACATCAGGGTATGTGCCAGGCACCGAAAGTGACATACGAAGCTCTTACACAGTCATCTTTTAGGGAAAAGCCATGGTGAGAGGCACTGTGGGAAGATGGGATTGTCACTACCGAGGCTGACTCTCATAAATACCACTTCCTTCTCGCAGCGGGATGGGTGACCACAACGTTGGCAGAAGCCTTGTGCAGAGATGTTGCAAGTGAGGAAGGCAGAGTTGTGGCTAAACAGGTCATTTAAACGCTCTTGTATGTTTTTCAGGTCAAAACGAGATAGAAAAAGCTTGCGACCTCCTTTTCAAGAAAGCAGAGTCTATTGATTACCGGTATGAAGTGCACGATCGATCCATTGAAGGCCTGCTTATCCTACCATTGTATGGGTCAATGTCAACAGGTAAGAGCAAATAATGTCATATGGAACTTAATTCATGTAAACGTTAACTCTAAGACTTGTTACAAACAACATCCTGCACAAGTATTTTTATTGTGACTGCAGAGATGAGATTCATTAACCCTTTTGTTACAAAGTTGTAGCACTATTGTGTGTGTAGGTTTTTTGTTTGTTTTTTTTGTGGTGTTCATAAACTAATGACACTTCATCTTTCTCTGCACTCACGCAATAGCTTCCAGCTAAAATTCATATCCGCTGGAAATGGAAATAGCGGGAATTGCTTCACGTAGTATCAATGTCTCCAGCTTAGGAAGGGGATATTGCAACACTAAAAGTTCAGTTATTGTTTTTAGGGCCTTCACATCTTACTTTCGTTTTATTTTATATGGAAAAGATCCTGCCAGTATATTTTCAAAGTTGAAAGTAGACCTGTAAAAGAAGATTGAAAGAATACAGTGTTACGCAATATAGAAAGTATAGGTTATCAGAGTGAGTCACTGTTTTATTTGGCAGCAATATCACATTTAATTTTGAAGAGTTTAAAAAAAACAAAGGCACTTTGACCTTTGAACACAGGCGCTGTATTTTCAGATGATCTCGAGTGTGATGTTTAAATGTGTGGGTGTGGTATGTAGAATGCCAAGAGGCTGAATAAGCGTTCAGAAGAGCAGGACAGCAATAATTTCCATCTAGAAGTGCTGCTGAGAGAAATGATCTGGGAAAGATCTGCAGAAAGTTCTCATCTTCTTGGAAGAGCAAAATGAAAAGTTGCATAAAAGAAAGCTGTAGCTTCTTCCCTTCTCCATCCTTGCTAGGTGTTAGATTCTGACAGATTTTGTTTTTAATTCCTTTTTTGGTGGTTTCTCAGAGGCCATTGTATTTCAACCTTTTAAATAGAAAGAATTTTAAGGATTTTGATACTTTGAAATTTCATGTCTTAAAAAATCAAATTTCAGGAGAGGGCTGAATTTCTACCTCCTTCTGTTGTTTTTTGGAAATGTAAGTGAATGAAAGGAAATTGCATTTGTTACTTTTTTACATGTTAGAAGAAAACTTGCTGGAAGCATGAGGGGTTTATCTCAATCTTTTCATGTTCATCTTCACTTGCTCTGATATGTTAAAACCCTTCAAATCCTTCTTGAAGATTCCATTAAGACCAGGTGACATTTGTTTTTCCTAGTTCTGTGTTAGGAAATATCCAGGAGAGTTGGTCTTTCCTGATCTCAAAATCTTCTTGAATAGGCAAACAATAAAGGGTATATTCTCTGTTTCCTGACATATGCTAAAATAAGACCTAATCTATATTTTGAAATGTTTTGTGATGCCTTTTCTAATTTCATTCAAATAAATTTCACTAAACGTTAGAGTTTGTCTAGTGTTAGATGATTTGATATCACTGTTTTACTGACTGCCTGCCATTTCAGATCAACAGAAAAGAATATTTTTGCCAGCTCCCACAGGCATTAGAAAATGTGTGGTATCCACAAACATCGCTGCAACATCTCTGACAATTGAAGGAGTCAGGTATTGTTTCCTATCCTTTATAAAAGCTGTAATAGAGAGAATAATTCAGAAAGTTGTCCTAGATCTGGAAAAACTCATCTGACTTCCTTCTGCTTCCCTACCCATCTGGTAAATTGCCTGTTGCCTTCTTTGTCCGTGTAGTGGGTAAATGAAATACCTCAGCTGCTATTGTGTAGTCTTACAAATGACTAATGTTGCTGGAACCTAATTTGAAATCAGATCAGCTCCCGTAAATCAGCATAATCTTGCTGGGTGTGGGGAGGTGTTATTTGTAACATCCTGTAGACCAAATTGTTGCGGGGCTACAGCTGGCCAGCAAAGTGCAACTACCTCTTTGCAGCAAATGTAGGGCAACTGTGTTACTGCTCTGATCTTATACACGTGTGGCATTTGCCTGTCTGTCTTTTGAGGCCTCTGTTATTGTCTTCTCTGACAGAGTATGAATCTTTTTCAGGTACGTAGTAGACAGTGGATTTGTGAAGCAGTTGAATCATAACCCGCGAGTTGGCTTGGACATACTGGAGGTGGTTCCCATTTCAAAGTAAGTTTGAAAAAGGTGATTTGCTTGGTGTTTCTGGGAGGTGCTCTGACAAAATTGTGTTTCAGGTGCTCTTACAAAAGAGCATAAAAAAAAAGAGGGAGCACAAGAGGAAAGTGGGGTCTTTTGAGGCTTCGTAATTCAAAGGTATTTTGTTTGCTGCACAAAAAGTTGTTCAGAACATGTAATTTCTTATCAGAAATTACAGGCATTAAGGAGGAGCTGACAATGTATTGTCTGTAGTCTGGACAGCGGCTCACATGTTTGCTCAATACAACAATCTGATTCAGAGAGGTTTAAATTAAAAAAAATCGTCCTTTGAATAGAAATGCTTCTTCATTCTGCTGTTCCTTGTATAGCTGGATTTCTCAGCTGCTGCCCAATATATTAAATCTTCCATCTACAAGCATAGAAATAGATACTTGTTTTTATTACAGTGTGATGCTTCGGTTAAAAATGGAATGAATTAAGTTTGTGCTTTTTCTTTTTTTGTTGTTGTTTTGCTTTTTTTTTTCCCCTTGCCTTTGTGTGTTGGCAGAAGTGAAGCAATGCAGCGAGCTGGCCGAGCTGGCAGGACATCATCTGGAAAAAGCTACCGGCTATACAGCAAAGAGTTCTGGGAGCAGTGTATGCCTGATCACACGGTCCCAGAGATCAAGAGAACCAGTCTGACATCTGTGATCCTGACCTTGAAGTGCCTTTCTGTGCATGATGTCATAAGGTAACCTCCGTGGAGCAGGGGGATTATCACTTTCTTCCTGAGGTCTCAGAGGCAAAGCAGCACGGGCGCCAAGAGCCTATTGGCAGGAGGCAGGATTAGGTCTCTGGCCAACTGTGACGGGACGATACAATCAGCTTGTCAGCTTTTCTGCTGTTCTTCTCAGAATCTTTAATGCCAGATGGGATCTTGAGCCCAAGTTCAGTGCGAGGTTCTGCCAAAACTACCTCCTTATCTCTGAAATGAATAGTGCTCCTTTGAAATACTGATAGCACAAAAGCTAGCTCTCCGTGGAACTGTTTAAATTTAGGGTGAATCACGCAGAAAATATAGCTAATCTTTTCATAGGCCGTGCTGGGTCTGCTGTCGTAATTCTACATCACGAAGCTGTGTATTTAGTAATATGCCCATATACGGAAGATGTTTGTGCACTCTTTGGTCAATAACTTGTACTGGAAGCTTACAAAAGTATTTTATTAAATATGAACATTTTTTAAATATATGAATATTGTTTAAATATAAACATTTTTTACTATAGATTTCCTTATTTGGACCGTCCTGAAGAGAGGCATATTTTGGAAGCTCTCAAGCAACTTTACCAGTGTGATGCTATTGACAGGTAAAAAATAAAGGGGTGTAGCCACTGCAAGAATTTAAATTTAATGGTTCAATTGTTGTTAATGAGTTGTTCACTTGGGCTAAAGGACTTTCCCCAGCAATAAATTGTTTCCTCATTTGACCAGGAAGTTAACTACTGGGTTTTAATATACTCATTGTAAAAATAGAATTAGAGCATAGCTTAGGACTTGAGAGAGAGATTAATTTCTTCAAGTTGTCCTAGAGTTCCTCAATAACAACTTACAAATTCAACTCTCTGTGCTGTAGTTCCTGATAGGAGATCCTAGATTGATGTGACGAAGGAGCTTATGCACTGGCTGTGAGACCCATTGGAGAACTCAAGACAGGAAGGGAGATCTTATCCAAAGCTTCCAGGAATTCTTCTTGGGGAAAAAAATAAAAAATAAAAAAAATCTTAAGCATCTGAAACACTTAAATAGCCTTGCCTGCCATGAAGTAGGCACAGGCAAACCGGAGAAAGGTGAAAGGTTCTTCTGCTAGTGACACTCGCTTTATGCCTCCAGCACCTGTCTGGGCGCACGCAGATTGCGGTATTAGAACAGTTCAGAGGGCAGCATTTATTTCCTGCTCTTTATCCATATGGTGGCTAACACTGTGTGCTTGTTCCCATTTACATCTAAATGTAGTATTGTTGAATCTGTTTTTTGTTGTTGTTTTTCCTGCAATAAGGAGAGGCCACGTGACAAGACTGGGTGAATTCCTGGTGCAGTTTCCCCTCCCTCCTAACCTGACCTGTGCTGTCATAAAAGCCGCTTCTCTTGGCTGTGAAGATATGCTGCTTCCCATAGCAGCCATGTTGTCTGTGGAAAATGTTTTCATTCGTCCAGGTAGGAAGCCCCTTACCTCAAAGCAGCCTTGGGAAGGTGGGGAATTCAGCCTGGACAGGGACACCTCAGACAATGTCTGGGCAGCACACACAGCTTCACCTTTAACGCTTTAAACAGCATTTATATTGCAGTGTGAGGAAGATTCCTCACGTGCAGTGCCTTGTCTCCCAGAGAAAGATCTGTAGTGAAGAATGTTAAGATTTGGGCAAATATACATGTGCCCGTATGCTTTTAGAGCTTTCTGTGGTCTTGGAGTCAGGACATTTTGCACACTAGGAATCAGACAACAGCTATTCCAAAGGCTTCAAGATAGCGTTGAACTGGTTTGTGTTTGTCCCAGGGCTGTGAGCTGTAAAGTAACATCTGGGTGAGCTAATGGAGCGCTGAGAGGTCATAGGAGGGGGGCTGTGCTTTGGGGTGAGGGGGGAAGGAACACACCACAGCAGATGTTTTGGTGGTGGTGTCTGCTGTTGGTCTAATTATAAACCAGAGGAGCGGATTAATTAAATTTTAAGGAATGGGGTCACCTCTGGATGGGTTTCTGTCTTCAGTAACACTGAATAGGTAAAGCTTTTAAGTTAGTGTGAGAAGTTCAACTTGTCACTGCCTCCATTTCCAGTGTTTTTTTCTGGCTTTATGGAAATGTAATTTTGCTGGCATTCCAAGGTAGCACCTCTTGATAGTAGTAAACCCAGTTTCCCATGTCCTCCTTCCCATCTCCTTTTCCTTTCTGCCTGATTCCCCAGCACGCCTGCCCACCCCCAGCTGAGAAAAGACTGTATGTAGCACGATCTTTGTGGGAGACCTTTGTCCATTCAAGTCACTCATTGGCTTTTGTCCAGTTATCTCTGTAGTCTATTAACTGCGCCTGTTAGTGCAACAGCTAAAGGCACTGCTGATAGTGCTGATAGCCTGGATTCTGCTCTTGGGTCTTTCCCACTGCCACAAATGTGCTTTTGTTTTCCCATCCTCCATCTGGCAATATGCACTTGTTATCTGTTCAGCTAGCTAGAGCACACGTTTGTTATTCTCCAGCACACAAACACATTAAAATTATGACACAAACACAGAGACTTGCCATTTTGAAGACACTTGTTTGTGTGTGATACGTGTATGAACGGGCCCCCTTCCTTCATCAGTGTTACTTGTAGTACCCACAAACTTCTGATACCTGCAGTGCAGCAGAAATGCAATACACTGACCTCTGCAGCGTTATCCCTCTCTACCAAGGGAGTACTCAGAACTTAAAATAACACTTTGGAAATGTGTTTGCCTTTATTAGTACATTCCTAGCATTTAATGAAGGCAAAGTCCCACTAAATTCATGGATGACATTTTCTTCTAGACTTTTTTTTTTAAGTCCTCCATCACTATTGTACCTCAGTAGTAGGACATACGCTGAGTTAAACAGCTTAGGTGCTGTGATGATTCCAGCAGTCTTGCTTTTTTCCCTCAGGCAGAACTTTCACTTGATCTCTGTGAGCTGTTTAGGGTTGCTGTTCCTTTATCATTCCACGTTGGCATCTGAATTGGTTGTGAGAGTAACTTTTCTTAGAGACTAGAAATCTCCATCCCTACGGCTGACTGATGGGATTAATTACAGATTTAATAGCATCTACATACTCTTGTTCAGCAGTAGCGGAAAGGGGGGAAGAACTGTAACTGCAGCTGTGGAGGAGAGACAAATCTAAAAATAACATGAATAAAGATACAAGACTGTCAAACACACTTTGGAGATGTGCTAATAAAAGATAAAGTAGGAGTGGTAAATAAAAATGACTTTGTTAAAGTGAGGTATAACTTATTTCCTCAGGTGATCCTCAGAAGCAAAAGGAGGCAGAACTTCAACACCAGGAACTTTCCTCACAAGTGGGAGGTTGCAACGACTTTGCAACCCTCTTAAATATTTTTGAACAGTGCAAAACAAGGTATAAACTGATTTCTGTACAGTAAGTGGTTTTGCGTTGCTCATTAACTCCCACCTGCAGATGGTTTTTGAATATATTCCATATACGTACATGTCTGTACTTACTCCTAACTGCAGATTGATTCCTTATTGTGATCTGTAATTTCTATCAAGACAACTATTATTTAAACTAACAAAGTATCTGGCTGTGTAGGTTGCCTTCTTTGTACGACTATAACAAAAAGTAGAGGCAACTTTCTGCCTTCAGTTTACAAAGGGCTTCTTCATAATGCAAGTATTTGTGTTCTCAGCAAGTCTCCTTCAGCTTGGTGCCAGAAATACTGGATCCATTGGAGAGCTGTAAAATCTGCTTTTAGTGTGGAAAAACAACTTCGGGAAATAATCAGTAAACTGAAACAGGTGAAAAATACTTCTTGTATATCATCAAGTTATGCTAGTTTGTGTTTAAGACGTGTCCTGGAGTACTGACCCTTTGCCAGATGGCTGCTGCCTTTCTCCAGCAGAAGCTAATACACTTAGATATTTATTAGAGCATCCTTCCTGTAGCTTGTGTAACTAACAGGTATGGTGGTGGTAACAAGCAGGAAGGAGGGTTTAATTCCTTTCCTTATGGTTTCTGCAGGGTGAGAAATCTGGAGTTTAAAAGCCATGGGATGGAGGGGGGTATGTACAGTTTTTTTTCTTTAGCAAATACCCTGGTTATTTTTTTTTAATCCAGCTGCCAGACTTCCCTAAAGAGACATTTGAAGGCTCTAGAACTGAAATACTAAGGAGATGTCTGTGTGCAGGATACTTCATCAATGTAGCTAGGAGGTAAGTAATAAAGTTTCCATAAACTGAATGGAAAATATATAATGCAGATTTTAAAGGATGTAGTTGTATGTTGAAACAGAATAGCAATATTGTGCTGTTACAAAAGTGGCAGTTACAGCTATAGGTGGTGGTTCTGGGCAGGGCTAGTAGTCTGCCTCCTGGCTCCCATGATGTTCCTGAGCAAGTTGCTTACATCCTTGGAACAGTACTTTTTCTGTCTATTAAATGAACTTGCAAGCTGCTGAGTACTGCCAGGTACTAAGCTAAAGCACTTCGAAGATGTCGAATTATCACGGCAGTCAAAAACTACAGTCCCAAACCCTGTTTATCATCGTGCTACGTCTGCAGTACTACTGTGGTAAATCAGACAGATGTACTTTATTCATCACCTGTTTTTTGCTCTTAATTCTGGAAACATTTTCCCTTGCTTATATATCTGAATATTTTCTGCTATGCTGCAGAATTGCTTAGTTTGTGTTGCTGTCTAATCACAGCAAAGCATGTTTCAGTATAGTTTTTTTCACCAAACTTTTAGATCTGCAGCCAGGACCTTCTGCACGATGGATGGACACGGCAGCATAGTCTATATCCATCCTTCATCTACAGTAAGTTGCCAACTTCTATTAGTAAAGTAGCAAAGGGTCTGTAAAAGGAATAAGAGTCCTTGTAAACTCTTCCTTTTGGTTTGACTTACGCTAACTTATGGCCAGGAAGAAAACTGATGTAGTGTCACCTAGAGCATAGAGCATATTACTCATTTTGAGGCTGGGAAGGAGCCTTATATCTTCAAAACTGGTAAATTTAGGGTAATGTCAGCTTTACCTCACTCTTGCATATGAAGCTTTGGAAGATGCAAGTGGAGGGTGCTCTGGATTTTTTAACGGTTCTGAACTAATCTTTGTATTTCTAAGCTATATAACCAGGAGACTCGACTTGAGTGGATCATCTTCCATGATGTCACAGTGACATCCAAAATCTACGTCCGGACAGTGTGTCCTGTTCGCTATGAGTGGGTCAAAGACTTGTTGCCTAGATTGCATCAAATTGATGCATATGAACTGAGCAGCGTGGCACGGGAAGAAGTAACTGAAGAGGAAATAACCAAGTGGAAACATAAGGAGGACCTTAAAAGGCAGTGTGGTAAGCATAATACTTGTATTTCTGTCACGTGTTATTTTCTTCGGTATGTTGAATATGTGTGTGTGTATTGTATCATGGAACACATTCTGGATGAGTAGGTGTTAATCTGGATGTGCTTGGCATGTTTGATATGTGTTGGTCTAGCCGTTTTCTTGTCTTATTGCAGCTCTTTAATCCTTTTTGTACCTTGGCACTGCGTGCAGTGCTGTTTTCCTACTGGTTCTTGCAGTGCTTTCTCTTCTGGTTTATTACACCTGACAGAACTTCACCAAGAGTGGAATAGAAGCATTTTGGGTCTGTTCTTTAAGTTTGCAAAGGGTAGCAAGCCATAGAAATTATGAGCTGATAATAGTGACCTGAGAGAGAGAGTGCCTAAGGGCTATTAAAAAAAGTAACTCACACTTCAGTGAATGTCTTTCTGACAATTAATTTAATGCCATAGGTTTAAATAAATTGTCTTTTAATTAAAACTGGGGTATGCTAACTGATCTGGCTGCTTGACATTCTTTGGATTCTTCTGTCAGCAGGTTTTGTAAAGCAGCCAAGTATTCAAAGGGCCTCTTTACTACAGAACTCACCCTTCCAAAATTTTAATGTAGTATACAGCCCGGCACTGGTAATAGAGTTTTCTTCAATTTCCTTAATGATGGAAAAACTGTAGACTCTTGTTCTCAGAACGGCATCTGTTTCTCTCCTTTGTAATTGTATGAAACAGCCATTTTAAATCATAAAAGTACGAATTGGATTTGATTATAAATTTGCTGGAAAGGATATTTGAATTACTGGAAAACAGAAGGGACCCTCATCTATTTGTCTGAAGTCTGGGGATCTGAGTTTGTTTTTCTTTGTCCCCCTCAACTTTTTGACTTTACCAGGCAATTGTAAGTGAGCTTGAGGTTGTCCTTGCAAATGTTGTGTTTCTCCTTATAAAAACAGGTATTCAACTAGCTGACAAACGCTTAGTTTAGTGCTCTGTGGAAGGGAGGGTTGCAGCATGAGCTGAACTCCTAACCTGACTCCAAGACAGAACAATCCTAGCTGCTTCATTCACGCAATATGTAGACTCTTAGAGTCTTCTAATTATTTTATTATTTATTTTGGTAAAGCGGGAAATACTTGCACAGTTTTTCTTTGCTTCTGGGAGAAACAATTCCAAGGTCTCAGCTCAGTGGGTGCAAGAGAAAACATGCATTTCTAAGGGTGTGTGAGACGGTGTATTGACTTTTCCCACTGCTTTATCTGTGTGTTCTTTTCCCTCTTCCTCCTATCTCCAGAAATTTCTGAAGATATTCTAAACTTTTTTTTCTGTTCCCACTGCTGTCTTCTTCCTGCCTAAACCTGAGTATGAGACATGAAATTTAGGGAAGAAATGGGTGCATGGAACAGAAGATGCATCTGTTGCAATAAAAAGCAAGATATACGTTTGGGGGTGGGGTGAGCCCAACTGCAAATATTGACATGGGATTTAAAGTATGATTTATTTACTTTTTCCCTCCTCTTTGGTACAGCCTGTCCTCTCTGAAACTCATTTGAATGGCTGACTGGTAGTTGAAAAACATTTGGAATTCTGTCTGGACGTTTTACAGACTGGGGGAATTGTAATGATGTTGGCTTTTTTTGTTTTTGACACGGAAGAGTATATGTCTCTCTTTCCTTTCCCCCTCCAGAAGGAGTCAAAGACAACCCTGCAAAGAAGCTGGAGAAAAGGAATGATGATAAATCAATACAGGATGCCCGAGCTCGCTATCTTGAGAGAAAGCAGCAAAGAGCACAGGGTTTAAGTAGCCCGTCGAACGAAATGGGCTGATGCTCATGGCTGGTCTGCTCCCAGGAATAGGAAAGGCAGCGTGGTACAGTTGTTCTGGGTGTGTTTGCGTAATGCAGGATGACTGACTAGAATGAGGGAGAACTTCTGCTTTGTGGTACGTTTGGCTGCCGAGGCGTACAGACGTGATCCTCATTGCTGCATTCTGCAAGGAAAAGTTACCAAAATGAATTTTGTTGCCACGTGTCACAGGCAATAATTTCGTGGCTTCAGCTGTGGGTGAAGACATGATACCTACCGTGGTGCCAATTCTGTGGCATTCAGTTGACTTAGAAAGGGCTCAGTGCCTTCATTAATAAGATTTTCTTAAAGCTTTTTTTTAAAGGAGCAGAACTGTCCCTTTTTATTCATTTTACTTTGTATGGCTATGGCTATACAATCCTTATGCTTATCTGATGTTCAGGAAAAATGTGTAAGGAGTGCTCTTTTAACAATGGAGCCATCTTGATCTAAATTCAAAGGAACGTTTGCCACGTGCATTCTCTCTTACAGATGTTCCTACTGTGTACTGTGCTGTACCATGTACGGTGATGGTTCTGAGCGAAGATGTCTTTGTATGCAAAGTATTTTGTAAATGTTTTCACGTTTTTGCCAGCAATGCATAATTTTTGTCAGGGATGACTTAGCACTGTGCGGAGTTCTCCAGTTGGCAGAAAACAGCCAGGTGCCATCCTGCAGTCTGTCAGCAGGCCTGCTACCCAGGGGGATGCTCTTCTGATTTTGGTGGCTGATATTTTTAAACTGTGTGGATTTTGCTCTGAAGAAGTCTGTTTCTAAGGTATATAAAGAACGTATAAAGAAATGCTACCTTGTTATATATTTGTGTGGAGGGGGAAAAAAAAGCTAAAGCCTTGTGATGCTTAGTCATCATAAAGCTTCAGGGGCAAGCTTGCCTCTCTTGCTCTCCATTTGCAGTAAGTCACCTTTTGTATAAGAGTTTCCCCACACCAGGAACCCCTCGTGTCATTTCTCAAGCCTCAGTTGGGTGCAGCTGCATCTCCTCCCTTTGCTTTTCAGGTGACTAGCGGGCTGCTGAGGTGATGTTAGAAGTAAGTGCTAGCCCCGCGTGTAAGATATGGAGTATTTTATCTCTGTGCAGGCTGTGGCCCCATCGTTAGGGCTCAAAAGCCTCGGGCTTCCCTGAGGGGCAGCGTGGAGGCGTGATTCCTCACAAGAGGAAGCAGCTGCGCTGTGGGGCCTCGCTTCTGGGCCTGTACCTGCAAAATGTGCCTCTTAAAATAAATGGAAAGGGTGAGGGCTCAGCTCCTAAAGGGCACCTGGCAGCCAGGGGCCTTTGGAGAAGCTAGCGGCTGTTCCTTTGCTGAACCTGGAGCCTTTTTATTAAAAATAATAATAATAAAATTTAAAAAAAAACGCAAATAATGGCAGCTTTCCCTCAGGGTGTATTTATATCCCGTCACCTGCACCCCCCCTAGCCTCTTGCTGGTCACAGAGCACCTCCTGTCCCCCCGTGATGCTTTTTTATCGTTTATTTCTGCTTATTTTTCACTCGGAGCACTGGGGGGGGGGGGGGGGGGGGGGGCGGGGGGCGGGCGGCGGGGCCCCCCCCCCCCCCCCCCCCACCGCCCCCCCCCCCCCCCACCCCCCGCGGAGGGCCACGGCGGCACCTCACGGAGTCACCTTGCCCCCGGCACGTGACCCGCCGGGGCGGCGAGCGCGGACCGGAAGTGACGCAGCCGGCCCTCGGTCGCATGATGTGGCAAAAAAAAAAAAAAAGCCGTGGGGGGCGGGGGGGAGTGCTCAAATAGTCCCTTCCGGCGGCGGATCCTTCCGCCGCTCCCATTGGCCCCGCGGAGGACGCGTGACGCAGCCGGGGGAGGTATCCGTCCGCCGGGCCGGCGCTGTTTAAGGTCGGTGCCGGGCAGGTGAGGGCCGGCCCCTTCCTGCCGCCGCGGGATCCTTCCGCCGGCGGGGGCAGCTTCCGCCCGGCCGCGGCTCGCCGCTCGCGCTGCCCCGCTGCGCTCCGCCATTGCCAGGCTCCCTCCTCCCCCCCCTTCAGCTGAGGAGGCGCCGCCGCCGCCGCCAAAGCCGGGCAGGCCTCGGAGCGCAGCCGCAGCCCCGCCGCCATGGCTCAGATCCTGCCCATCCGCTTCCAGGAGCACCTCCAGGTGAGCGAGGGCCGCTGCCCTCGGGCGGGCGGAGGCCGCGGGGCCTGAGGCGGGGAGGGGAGAGGAGGCCGCTCCCTCACGGGCCCCGCCGCTCCCTCACGGGCCGGCCCCGAAGGGCACCTTCCGTGGGGGGAGGGCGGGCTCGCGGCCCGCTGGGCCCTGAGGAGGCCTCGGGGCGGGCATCCAGCCCTGGGGGAGGGAGGTCGCGGCCTCTCCGGTGCGGCGGGAGGGGGGCAGCGGGAGACCGCCGGGCCTCCCCTGTGTGGGGGCGAACCTCCCCCCCCGCCCCGGCCTGCGGTCTCCGGGTTTTTGTCGCCGTCGCCGCTCCTGGCGCCGCTTTCCGGAGAGGCGGAGCGCGGCGGCAGCGCTGCCGCAGGCTGGCCCCGCAGTACGGCTGGGGCAGTGCGGGGCCGAGCCGCCTCCGGTGCCTGCCGGCTTCCAGGGCTGGGTGCGGGCAGGGTGGCGGCGGGCCCGAGCCGGATGCTGGGAGATCGCAGCCGAGCGAGCCTTCGGGTTCGTCAAGGCGGCTTTGGGCAGGCGCCGGGGACAAATCCCGAATTTGAATAACAAATCCTGGGTTTGGTTGAATTTGAGAGGTCCTCTCGGCGCGCAGCCGGTGGCTGTGGGTGAAGCTGGAGCACAGGGAGGGGTCTGGAAGCGGTGACACGGTTGTGCAATGTGCGCTTGGCATCTGACGGGTGCAGGGAGAAGCGCTGTGAGCCGGGCTTCTCCTCCTGGCTTCCTGCACCTCTGGTGGTGCTCAGCTTGTCCTCGCTGCTGAGGAGAAATTTTTGCGGAGAACTCACATAATAAAGGTTACATTGATGTGTCTAAGTTGGGTCTTCTGATGTCCAGCTTCTGGCAATCCCCCTGTAGCCCCAGTTCCCTGGGATGTCAGCTCACGTGTGTGGCTTGTGGCTGGCTGGGGCAGGCACTAACGTGCTTACACGAAGTGCAGTGACTTCTTTCCAACCCCCCTTGAAAGAGCTTAATTTCTAGGCACCTTGATAAAAGAACCCTTGCAAAATACTCATTTTGTTGTGTGAATTGCCACAGCCGTGATGTTATTTTACAGTGAAAAAACATTATCTGCTGGCAGCAGCAGAGCCTAGAGCTGGGTGTTGGGAAGGTTCTGCTGTTCTGGGGTGAAACTGAGCTGGGGGTAGCCCAGCTCCTAATAAAGCATTGTGCAGCATGTCTACGATGCATTATTAAAGATACAAACCCTGCATGTGCCAGGGTGCCAGGTCTCCAATGCCATGAGCACAATTACATAATGAAACTCATCTGCTGCACGCCAGGAGTGCTGATAGGTTTCGGGCCAGCGTGGTCATGGGACGTGCCTGCTTGGCCTGAGGAAGTTATCTACTCCTGTCCCATCTAACAAAGAGTATTGATTTAAGCAGTTTTTTCTACAACTGCCTTTGTGAGCTGCTCGTTATAAGGCTTGGTGTCCTGCCTTCTGAGCCTGCGTGCACATGGCTCTTGCCCATCATGCTCCAGTTTGGTGCAACTCCAGAGCTTCCTCTTTTTGTTTCATTGAAAAAACTCGGAGGAACTTGCCTTTTTGGGGGTGCCTTTTTCATGCTGAAACATCTGACTTGCTGTTGGAGTCGACTCTGAGAGCAGAAGTGTTGATATCGCAATGTTTTTGCTGTCCGGAACAGCTTTAGCGTGTTTCCGTCTGCTCACTGGAGTCCTGATGGATCGAGTAATGCAATGTCTTGAGCTGTGCCTGCCCTCCATCACCTAGGAAAACTGCCACAGGGGCGTTGCGCAATGCTTGTGAGTTTGTAGCTAATGTTTAATGGCATGGCGAGGTACCCAAGTGGGGCCTGGCTCAGAAAAAGGCAGGTGGTGGATGTGAATGGGGAGGTTCTTGGAAGGCTATCGTTGGAAGATGCTCGTAATTAGTCCAGAAGACCATCATGCTACGTGCAATGTTAATTGGCAGCAGTTTTCCATGGATCCGCTGCAGGTCAGAGAACGGTCAGGTAATTGTACAAAGCTTCTGATCTTCAGCCCTGAAGGTCTACGGTGGCCAAGTGAGATGTGGCTTGTGGGCTTTCCCTAGGTTTAAGTAACCTTTCATGGTAGTTACTTAGTGTAAAACCCAGGTGTGTAGTCAGGTTTCAGGCTGTTTGTCAGGCCCGAGTGCCATTACATGGCTTTGAAATCTCAGGAGCTGCAGATACGCGGGGTGTTATCTGTGTATTGTCTACTGTGGATGCCTGCCCTGCCACAGAACAGCAACAACACGCGGTGGAGAAACTTTTCCTTGAGAATTTCCAAGGAGAAACCTTGATTCCTCGCTATCACAACTACCGGGCTCTCGCCATAAAGTTTTATAGTGGAGCTTTATTCCAAGTAGCCATGAGGAAGCAGTCCAGGGGGCGTGTGGCGTGTTGAATGGCTGCAAATCTGGCTGCTCGTATCCAAGTCTAGTGATTCTGTGGGTTGATGCCTCTGAACTGGAGGGGTGAAATTAAAAAAAATAAAATACAAACAACTGCTTATTTAGGAGCATGGAGATTTTCCAAGAGTACAGGTTCCTGATGAGTGAGACAAGTTAGCAGGGGATGAGCTGTGTTTGCCGCCTAGTTCAGCCACGCTATCCTGAAAACTGAACTTGGAGTAGGCGTGCTGCTGTGACTGAAGACATTCATAAATACTCTTCTGTAGCCACTAAATCTCTGCTACAGCAGCACTGCTTTGATGCATCGAAGCCTCCTGTTGGTATTTCAAGTCGGGCTGAAGGCTGTGCCCTACACTGCTTTGGGGTGTTTCTCCCACCCGGCTTCGTGGACGTGGCTTCCTAAAGCCCCTGAGCTTGGAGTGTTCTTGCAGAGGTGTAGGACAAAGTCTGTAAGGAAGAATCCAGACAACACAAAGAGTGTATCGACTAATTGGATGGGAGTAATCAGCCAAGCGGTTCATGAGCATGTCCCCACAGCCCGTCCCTCGCAGCAGGTGCTGGTGATCGCAGGCAGTGGCGCCGTGCCTGGGTTTCGGCAGGTGGGGTCTGGGGCTGCGGCCTGTAACCCACATGGCCCCACGGCGCTGGGACCGGATGAGTACCTCAGCCTGCTGGGGTGAGGCAGGGCATAGGAAGGATGTAGAAGGGTTCTTCAACATTACAGAGGTCTCTTATCTGCTGCAAGCATAACTTCCTAGCCTGCCTCACGCTGTGACTCCTACCTTGCACTGATACACATCAAGTGCTTCAGAGCTTAACTCACTGGGGTTCTGTCTTACAGGGCTGCAGTCAGCAGCTCTGAGGAGTCAGCCTGGGAATAACAGAAATCTGGGTATAAATCTGTGAGAAGGTAGCTGAGTATCACGGCTGGAACAAAACGAGCAGCACAAGTGTAGCCTGGAGCCTGCCCGGCTCTATCAGAGCCCAGGAAAACACGGCCTTGTGCTAGGAGTAACGTGACTGGCTGCACAGCGAGGTGCTTTATTTAAACAAAACAAACCCCTCCGTGCTCCTCAGAGGCTGGGAACGCGGCTGTTGGCTGGCACTTCCCAGCTGCACACAGATAAGGAGGCTCTGGGCAGAGGCTCAGCAGCTGCTCGTGGCTCCGAGAGCAGTGCTTACATCCTGTTGTGTGAGAGCCGAGGTGAAACGCAAGCTCAGCGGTTCTGTGCCCTTCCTCGTAGGCAAGGAGAAATTATTTGACAGCTAAGCAAAGTGTCAGAAAGAGAGCAAATGTTCCAGGAAAGGGTCGACGCAGCGGCTCCTGTCAGCAGTTCTGCCATTCAGGTTGGTGTCAGACGTGTGTAGCCCAGCAGCTTCCCTGGGTAAGTCACCAGGAACATGCGTGAGGAATGTGAAAAACTCATCGTAGCCACCACGCTTCCATTCACCATCTGACCTGGAGCTGAGGACCCCTCAGGGCTGCAGCAGCCTGTTCTGTGGTTCTGCTCTAGCGGAGCAGCTCCTGGGCCAGATGCTTTCTTCTCCGCGTGCTTCCAGGACACCAGCACAACTGAACTCCAGCACACGTTCCTGTAAAATAACGTGTGCTGTAAATTGGTTGCCCAAGCACAGCCAGCAAGTTCTGCTTTTTCATTTCCATGAAAGCCACGGAAGTGATTTTCATAGCGTAAAGTAAGAGTGTTGAACGGTTCCTTCTTTTTCCCCATCTTTTAGGGAAAAAAACCTGCTGTAGAACCCCATGCCCTTCTAACTCCAGAGTCTGTACTATAGCTAGTACACGGAGTAGTAGTGAAGTCTTCATAATAAAAGCCTCCAAAGAAACACGCCTGTCATGTTTCCTAATAATAATCTCAGTCTCTGTTTGCTTAACTTCACAAACGCTTCAGCCTCAGCCACCTGAACTTTAGCCTGGTTGGGGAAGGGAGTGACTGATACTACAGGGATGTCCGGCCTCTGTGGAGCCAGGAGAAGTTACCGCGAGCCTTACCACGAGGCAGGTGGCACTCCTGGCTGCTCAGGCTCTTGTGTGAGCCACTTCGGAGATTGTCACCATCGGGGTAACCTGCCTGGCTCGGGGCTTGAAGCAAACTTGATTCACAGGATCTGTTGAGGTTAAAAGATTAGATCTTAGCAGGAGGAACTTGTGTACTTAAAGACCTCGTGAAAGGTCACAGCTCCATCAGAAGGCTTCTGCAGGCTTGCTTCAGAACTCCACTGCCAAGTGACTTTTTTTCAAAGAAATACCTAGCCTCAGAAAATGTGATTAAGTTCATCAAGGACCACATCTCCCACTGCTAACCGGGGCTGGCTACCTCAGGTGTGACACCTAGCAGATGGCACTTTGAGCACAATTAAGATAAATCCGTCCTGCAATATCCAAGCAACTTTGAGCCAGTGGTTAAGTCTGGACCTCCCGAAGAGGTCTGCCAGGACGTGCTTGGGTTTGTTCTGTTCACAACCTCCATTTGGGCAGGCTGAGTTACTGCCGGGCGGAGTCCTCGGCCCTCCTCTAAGGAGGAAGCTGTGCTTGCCAGCTGAAATAGCGCTTGTTAAGCTTGCAGCCGAGTAGAAGGAAATGCCCTGTCCTAGGAGGTCTCTTCCAGATGAAGCTGGTAGGACTTCAAACCTTCAAACCTCTGCCCGCAGGGATGCGACCAGTTGTGATTAGCAGTGCTGCACTGGTATGCAGACACCAGTCTCAGGCCTGGAGAACACCTGAATGAAGGTGTGAAATGGAGACCTGAACTTAAATCTGAGACCTTCCAAGTGAATCCCTGCTGCTGGAGGACCTGTGGTCAGGTTCGGGGGTGTTCCTCTCAATCTGAGCAGCAGAGCTCTGCCCCGTCCAGGAGGCAGGGTTCGGTTTCTGGCGTTAAGACAGTTCTCCCCTGGGAGAGCCAGCTAAAACTCCTGTCCTACACCTGCAACTTTCCTGGCTTTATTGTCAGGTGGATGGGAGTGAGGGCAGCTCAGATGGAACTGAACTGCTCACTGTGTGGAGCGGCAGGGAACGTAGGGGTCCTGCCTTGGGAAAACGGCTTCAGCTGGTTAGTCATGGTAACTTGCTTAAATCTGTTCTGCTTCCAGTCCTACCATCTGGCAAGATAATTGTAATACAGTGGTGTCCTTTAGGACAAGGGACTTATGTGCAGGGTGCCTGTAGAACCAAAGGCTGAACCGTTTTCAAGAAACACTCTTCTTCATTGAACGCAGGGTGCTAAAACCGCCTTGCTTTTGAGCCTGTGCTTCAAGACACACCGAGATCTGGCTGCCCAGATGCCCTGGGTGCCCCTTGTGAAGTTAGTTCTGCTAACCAGCGCAGCGAGATGGTGTTTGCTCCTTGTGTGTGCTGCCTGCGAGCCGGGGCAAAGGGGAAGTGCAGTAAAACCCCCTCTCTATCAGGAGCCGCTGGGACAGAGCGGCCGAGGCGTGGTCACCTCCAAGCCTTCAGAGCACAGCTGATAAGAGCTCGGTGTGCTGCTGCAGATTAGCACAGTACTGCTGAAACGGCTCTGAGGAGCTAGCAACCAGCCCCTCTGGGCAGCCGCAGGGGGCCTGGAGCCCCCAGAAAGACTGAGGTGTTAGAGGGGCTGACTCCTCTAGTGGTAGAAAACCGAGCCTGTGGCTTTTAAGGGATGCCTACCAGAGGCTGGATGTGTGTGTGATGTAAAGTAACCAAATTTATCCCTTTTTAACAGCAGAAATAGAGCTTTGTTTCAGTGCTGCCGTCCTGATACATCAGTCTGCAAGCACAGTGCAATGGCGTTGCCTGAGCTGTGTTTTGCTGCAAGCTGTATTAGAATTGCCATTTAAAAGTAGGCATTTAAAGCTTTCCAGAAGCAGGCTGGCTCAGCAGAAAAGGAGGTGCTTTGTAGATGCCTGGTGTACCAAGTAAGGCTGCAGGTGAGCCTGCTTTCAGCAGGGTCTGTTCCATAGCTGTTAGCTCTGCCTTCTCGGTGGCATACAGCCTTGCTGCCAGACAGGGCTAGGCTAAATGAGACAGGTAGCTTTTTTTAACTCTGCAAGGATAAAGATAAAGCTCAGGCCCTTCATGTGTGGCATTAAGCTTGAAGTAGTGATAGCTGCCAAGTTCAAGTGGAGTGGAAGAGGGCTCTGGAAGCAAAGCTGATGTGAGTGGGTACTGAGGCTGTGACTCTAGCCACTGCTAGCAGGAGCAGGCAACTGCCATGTGCCTTAAACCATCCCAGGGGTTCAAAGGCTGGGCTCTTGGAAAAATAAGTTGTAACGGACCTTGGAGGTAAGGTACCAAGTGCCCAAACATTGTGGGGCTTCAAAAAGCCTGCTGGGCATAACTGAAGGTGGGCAAGAATCCTGGTGTCATGGCACTCGTGGGTAATGTGCTTTCGGTTTGTGTTGTGGTGGAAAGATGCAGGAGGCCTGGCATCTCCTACAGCTTCTCCAAAAGCTGTTGATGGCTGTGCTGAGGCAGTAACCTAATGCTAAACCTTCTTTTCCAGCTCCAAAACCTGGGCATCAACCCAGCAAACATTGGGTTCAGCACTCTGACGATGGAGTCTGACAAATTCATCTGTATCAGAGAGAAGGTGGGAGAACAGGCGCAAGTGGTGATCATTGACATGAACGACCCCAGCAACCCCATTCGAAGGCCGATTTCAGCCGACAGTGCTATCATGAATCCTGCCAGTAAAGTCATTGCATTAAAAGGTACGGAAATCTTGGGAAAGAAATGCGTGAAGTATCTGGAGAGCTTTCTGGAGTACTGGTTTGTACTTAAATCTGTCAGGCAACTTAGGTGGGAGGATCCCGTAGCAATTTTCCACAGCTTAATGGGAGCTTAAGTTCAGTGATTTTTTCGGTTACTCTGAAGGTAGCTGGGTAATAAGCTTCAGTTAAGGCTTGCCCCTAGTTTGTTGGTTGTTCGGATGAGTTTTTTGCTTCCCAGTAAGATTATTTATGGCTTCAGAGCAAGGAGAGCTGGAAAGAAAGTTCAAGCTTTGGGCTACTTCTGGAGTCGCTAGTCTGGAATCCTCTTAGGGGAAGTGAGACCTGATCTCCTGAGTGCATAGGATCCGTCAGCTGAACCTCTCTGTACGGAGTAGAAAACTAAGGTTGGGGAGGAGGGGAAATATTTGCAAAGGCTGGAGTCTTTGCCACGCTGGACAGGGCTGGTGCACTGATTGGTGCATATTTATTATATCAGCCCCGATAGGGAAAGTAAAACTATCCATGAAGACTTGTGTAGTGCATAAAGCACAAGGTCAGGTCGCTCCTTATCTCTGCCAATACAGAGAACAATCGTTCCTCTGGAGGCTCCAGAAGTGTCAGCCTCTTCCTCCCAGGAAGCCTCAAATATTCTGCCGCTCTAGAAATTAATATATTGCCAATGGAACTATTTAAATGTGTTTAATATTATCTAAGTTTGATTTTAATGCTGTCCTACTGTTTTGTCACAACTTTAATGCTCTCTTGTGTGTGCAGATGGTGAGTTACCTCATTTGGCTGTACCGGTTACTGTCCTGTTTTATGAAAAGAGAAAGCAGAATCAAATGACTCAGGTTTACAGTGGATGTGGCTGAACGGTGGTGTTAAATAACTGAAAGCCTAAATTCAGAGTTTTTTTTTTCATGCTCTCTCAAACAAGGGAATCCTTAAGATTCAGAAACTTAATCCACTCAAACTCAGGGCTCTTTTAGACTATCACGCTTTTGATGTTAAGCTTTTTATAAACAGGACTGACCCTTTAGACTCAAGTCTCATTTTTGACTGTTAATACCCCTGGCATAGCACGTAGGGTAGATGCTACCTGAATCTAATACCCCTTCACTCTAAAGCTCTAGCTGCACTAGACATGGAAATAAATGGCTAGCTTGTAGCTTGACTAACACTACTGGACACCCTTCTCCAAGCTCTGGAGAAACTCCTGGCTCCACATCGTATTTCAGTGGGCTGAACTAATGGCGGCTTTCACCTGAGCTAGTCCTTGCTGAGTGAAGGCACTTGTCCGTATGGCTTTGGCTTTATCGAGCTGAGATACAGCTAGCAACCTTAACAGAGACCCTGACCTGGACCTAGTTTTATGTCTTTAATGTTCCTTTTGGGCTACAGTAGCATGTGCTTAAGTAGTTACCTCCTAAAACTAGCAGAGCTTGGTCAGAACCCTCCTTGCCTTGCCAACAGGAAGAAATAATATCTTTTACACCACTGCGCTGTAAAAAGTCTGGTAGAAATGATTGCAGGTGGCTGTTCACGATGTATGTATTCAGCATTGTGTGTAATTAAAATGACTTGTCCTCCTACCTCTTAGAGCTTGTGTTGGTCACTAGAGTCCTTCCCTTGCACAGTGTGTGTTTGGTTTGCAGCCAGTAGCTGTGTGTATCCCGATGGTGCGACTTATGGCTTTTGGTTAACGAACCAAACATAATAGCTGACCACTGAGTGACGTTGCCAATATATCATAGCATTTTCTAAAAACTTGACGAGTGTTTAGCATCATAATGCAGCTCTTCTGCTTTTAACCATTGCTTGAAGTAACAGGTGAAAACTGCCACCTGGCTGACAACGTCGTGTTTTTCAGCTGGGAAAACACTTCAAATATTCAACATTGAAATGAAGAGCAAGATGAAGGCTCATACAATGACAGATGATGTCACCTTCTGGAAGTGGATCTCTCTGAATACTGTTGCCCTTGTAACGGATAACGCAGTCTACCACTGGAGCATGGAGGGGGAGTCCCAGCCTGTGAAAATGTTCGATCGCCATTCCAGTCTTGCTGGCTGCCAGATCATCAACTACCGTACTGATGCTAAGCAGAAGTGGCTGCTGCTGACTGGCATATCTGCACAGGTACTTTCCCGTGAAGGCAGCCTACTGTGGCAGGCCTATAGCTTGGCTCTTTTCTCTCTTCTGTAGGAGTAGATGTGAGGTATGAGGATGTTTTAGTTTTTTATTAACT
This sequence comes from Oxyura jamaicensis, assembly GCF_011077185.1. Lineage (NCBI taxonomy): Eukaryota > Metazoa > Chordata > Aves > Anseriformes > Anatidae > Oxyura > Oxyura jamaicensis. The sequence goes on from NC_048911.1 coordinate 8,361,357, forward strand.
TACTGTTTGGAACGTAAGTGCTTCTCTTGAGCTTTGCATCTTAGGTGTAACTGAAAATCTTACAGTAATGGTATAAACACACACAAAAAGTTAATCTGATGCGATACCTTTATAAGAGAAAGCATGGCATGGTACTTCAGCTTAATACTACAACGTGTTTGCTAACACTAACTTAGAGAACGTTGCTGCCCATGTGCTTGCTACTTCTGACTCTTGTTCTGTCTTATCTAGCAAAACCGTGTTGTGGGAGCGATGCAGCTCTATTCTGTAGATAGAAAAGTGTCACAACCGATTGAGGGGCATGCAGCTAGCTTTGCGCAGTTCAAGATGGAAGGAAATGCTGAAGAATCCACTCTCTTCTGTTTTGCAGTAAGAGGGCAAGCTGGGGGTAAGGTAAGACTTGGTTTTAAACATGCTTTAATCTTTAATAACTCATCCTGGTTATCTGCCTCCAGGAAAACAAGTGGATTAATGCACAAAGTTGCCTCTAGGAAAAAAGTGTTACTCTGGATGCTGCTACTCTAGTGTATATGGAAACTGGGGCGTACACAGCTTCACAGCAGGGGCTACCTGAAGTAGAGAAGTCTGTTCCAGTCATGAAGTGAGGTGATGTGTTATGACTGGCAAGCTAAATTAGCTGCTTGAAAGATGTGCCTCTTGGCTTCACAAGCAAAGCTTAAGGGAAAAGCTGTTGTAATATCTTTGCTGATCCCCAGTACCAAGCTTAACTTCCAAGTTATTGGATGAAAAAATGAAATACTAGTGTTCCCAAGCTAGTTAGCAATCAATATCAATGTCAGAAATATGTGAACTACTCTAAGTGAAAGCTGAAACAAAGTAGAGCTAGAGCTAGTTCAAAGAAACATCTTCTGAACTGTCTCAGTATGTTAAGCAAGTCAAAAGAGTGCATAAAAAATGATCTAAAGGAATCATTAAAGTTCTAAGTATCTAGAGATAACTAAAGATCACCTTCCATAGATGAGGAAGGCAATTGAGGATGAATACAATATGTTACACCTTATGCCTGTGCTCAGGAAGGCTGGTTTAGCTCCTCTGCTTGCATAAGCTTGGGATTAAGGATCAGCAGCAAAAGAACTGCCATATCTTTATTGTTAAAGTCCGTTGTTCTGTGTATTCTTTGGGAACTGACAGACTAATCTTATCTATTGCACAGCTGCATATCATTGAAGTTGGTACGCCACCGACTGGGAATCAGCCGTTTCCAAAGAAAGCAGTGGATGTCTTCTTTCCTCCAGAAGCACAAAATGACTTTCCTGTTGCAATGCAGGTACGATAACTGCACATAAAAACAAATCTGTAGCTTCCCTCAGTGGATGTGATTGTAAAGCAGGGTGTTGGGAGCTAGGTGATCAAGGTAAACCTGAGGTTTGGCGCTAAACTAACTGGTGTGGTTTCTGCTCCTGCTTTAGTAGAGTTCAGGTCAAGTTGGGGACTTAAGCAGATTCAAAAACAACTTGTTCTTATATATGGAACAAATACTCATGTATATTTAACTGCTTTCCAAGCTCTTAAAACTTGATTCTACTATGAGAGTACTCAAGTATTCAGCTGGAAAAAAAAAAGTACTTCTAGTCCTCCTGAAATGGCACAGCTGTCCAATTCTAAAAATTACTTACTCGTTTTATCCAATACCAAATCTGATTAATCTATTCCTGTCTTGCAGATCAGTGACAAGCATGATGTGGTGTTTCTGATAACAAAGTACGGCTATATCCACTTGTATGACCTGGAAACCGGCACCTGTATCTACATGAACAGAATCAGTGGAGAGACCATATTTGTTACTGCACAGCATGAAGCAACAGCTGGAATTATAGGAGTGAACAGAAAGGGACAAGTAAGGAAGCTTGGCTCGGAAACTACTTGTTTAACCAATCCAACTGGCCTTTAATGATATGCTACAGTGTTCTTACTGATGTCTAAACGTCTCCATAAATGAACGAGACAGAGTAACAGAGTGAGGAGTATGGTAGTATCAGATACCTGAACAGGAGTGCAGCTTGTCTGTCATCTTGTTTCTTCTACAGCTCAGGTTCTGGGTGCATAATCTTGCCTTTTTTTTTTGTAGTGGCAGTCAGTGGATCTAAGCACCCTCCTACTGTTGAGGATAGAACTAGAATATACTTCTATTTTTGCAGATGTTACCTTCTAACAGAGCAACTGCTAACAAAGTCTTAAATATACTAATTTGAAATTCCGCGTTCAGAACATGTCAAGTCTGCCTGTTCTGAGCCCCAAAGAAATCTTGCTGTTGTATCTCTGTATACATCTCACTTGATTAAACCAGGCTACTAACATCGTATAGCCAGGATTGGTTACTTAAGATGCTGAGTACAGGTTACAGAAAGACAGTACTTGTATCCCTGTTATTTCTTGCTTCTACTTTAGTTCGAACAGACTTATTTGTCAGCCTTGATGCAGTAACTGGATGGTAGAGATTCTTTTCAGCTAGAGGCCTTTTTTAAGTACAGTGGCAAGGCTCTGTGGTTATCAAGGGATGGAAAAACTTTCAATGTATGCTATAGCTTTTCTTTTACAGGTTAACTTAGCACTTGCCTCTCTTATATTTGGACTAACTGAAAGTTTTCCTCAATAATTTATTCAGGTACTGTCAGTATGTGTGGAAGAAGAGAATATTATTCCCTATATCACAAATGTCCTCCAGAATCCTGACTTAGCTTTACGAATGGCTGTCCGCAACAACCTGGCAGGAGCTGAGGAACTCTTTGCTAGAAAATTCAATGCACTGTTTGCACAAGGGAACTATTCAGAGGCGGCAAAAGTGGCAGCTAATGCCCCAAAGGTAACGGATGAACAATTTGAATAGTACTGAACTCTACTAGCTTAAGCTTCATGCTTCAAGAAAGCTCAATGGATTCTTCTGAGTGGCAAGACCAGAGACCTGTCCTAATGTAGTACTTTTTAACATTCCCATGAGGATCCAGGATGTTGTGTGCTGAGAGTAATCATATTCTGGAAGGTTCTAAAGCTTGTGTGAAACCTACAGGGGGGAGAGAGAACTAAACGAAGCAGTCCTGTGAGACTTAATGTTTCTGATACATATTTTAATTCCTCCAGTGACAGGAAAGGTCTCTGAAATGACAACCTCCAGCTGGGGCTGCACCTGTAAACAGGATAAAAAGGAGAGATGCTAAGACTGAAGATTCACTAAGGCTGAAGATTGTTTAGCATAGTAATTCAGATGAGAGGAACTTGCTTGCAAGAGCAAGGGTGACTTAATTCTGTAGGACAGTCCTCTGAACTTAGATTAGTTCCAGTAGCAATGCAGATTTAATAGGCTACTATTGCACACCTTCTATTAAAACATCTCAAATGCAATGCTCAACTGTACTGCTGACTGTTTTTCTGGGTTGGCAAAACATAATGTTGCTGCAGTAAGCATTTCCAACTTCAGCTTTCTGGAGGAAATCTTGCCAAGCCACAATAGCAGAACAGGAAACTGAAGTGCATCTCTATTTCTGGCAGGGAATCCTGCGTACTCCAGACACCATCCGTCGGTTCCAGAGTGTTCCAGCTCAGCCAGGACAGACTTCTCCTTTACTCCAGTATTTTGGTATTCTGCTTGACCAAGGGCAGCTGAATAAGTATGAGTCGCTGGAACTCTGCAGACCAGTGCTTCAGCAGGGACGCAAACAGCTCCTGGAGAAATGGTTAAAAGAAGACAAGGTAAATTTGGAATTGATACCTTTTAGGTACTTGAAGAAACAGGCTGTTATCAGATAACCTAGTTCTTCTTAGCCCTACAAATGCATTTCTGACTCTTGTCAGACCAACCTAAGAAACATCCCTGCAGATGAAAGAGCTGGATAATGCTATCAAGCTCAGCCTTAGATATTTTATTTTTAAGAAAATCCTATAAGGAAGACAAATGAGATGCAAATGAAACACACTTCATCGTGACACTGTTGGGGTGGGCTTACTGTATTTATCTCTTTTAAACAGCTGGAGTGTTCAGAGGAGCTGGGAGATCTTGTGAAATCTGTAGATCCTACACTAGCACTTAGTGTCTACCTGAGAGCCAACGTTCCAAACAAAGTGATCCAGTGTTTTGCTGAAACAGGACAAGTCCAGAAGATTGTTTTGTATGCGAAGAAGGTGAGAGGAAACTATGCCTTTTCTGTGTTTAGGAATAATTTATGTATGCTCTAAAATGGCTAAAAGTAACCTTGGGGGAGTCTGAGAGTTTGTATTGCCTATCTTGGTCCAAAGTGTCATTGTTAATTATTCCTAGACTTCATACATGTATCCTTTCATGCTTCCCTATGTAGCATCCTCCAAATGAGGAAATTGTGACTGCTTTGTGTAAGTTACTGACAGTAGCTTTTACGGAGCTCTGTTCTTGCTGAGTTACTACTTTTTGCTCTCTTCAGGTTGGGTATACTCCAGACTGGATTTTCTTGCTGAGGAATGTAATGAGAATCAGCCCTGATCAAGGACAGCAGTTTGCACAAATGCTTGTTCAAGATGAAGAGCCTCTTGCAGACATAACACAAGTAAATAATTGTATTGCTGTGGAATGTTAACTCCTGAGGTGATAAAGTGGTTAAGAGGAGCCATACTCCCCTTCCATGCATCAGGAAAAATACTTTGAACTGTTTGGGTTTACCCTGCTGGGACAATACTGTTTCTTGCTTAGTTTTAAGAACACTATGTGGCAGCTTGGTGCATTGAAAGCTGCACTTGATATTACTTTGTCTAAATGTGCTTTCAGTTCCAAGTCAAAAGCCTAATCTTTTTTTTGCAGATTGTGGATGTCTTTATGGAGTATAACTTAATTCAGCAATGTACAGCCTTCTTGCTGGATGCACTGAAGAATAATCGTCCCTCAGAAGGTCCCCTGCAAACACGTTTACTTGAGATGAACCTCATGCATGCGCCTCAGGTATACTTTGGGAATTACACTGGATTAGACAAGGCACTAGTTTGTGGTCCATATCAAACGCCAGTGATAAATATTTAAAATCTTGAAAGCATCTCTGCTTCAACTGTGAAGCTAGAACTCTGTTCTTTTTAAAGCGCTTCAAAGCCCTGAGGTAGTTTCTCTTCTCTTCACATCACTTCTGAATTGCTCAATTGCACAGAATTGCTGTGGGTGTTACTGTTAATTCTTGGCTTCTTTGCTACAGTTGAAACACAGTTTCTCTCAAGCTAGAAAGTTTTGTTTATGGGGAGCTACACATTGAATTGTGGCAGTGCTGTAGGAACTAAATAAAACTTTTTGTTATTACTTCTAGGTTGCAGATGCTATCCTGGGAAACCAAATGTTTACTCATTATGACCGGGCTCACATAGCTCAGCTGTGTGAGAAAGCTGGCTTGCTGCAGAGAGCACTTGAACACTTCACAGACTTGTATGACATCAAGCGTGCAGTAGTTCACACTCATCTTCTCAATCCTGAGGTATAAAATCAAATATCCTGAATCTATTGAAAGCCAGGAAATTAACGATTTCTTTCAACATTGACTCAGAGTGTAGTGTTTTACTTGGGTCTAAAACAGCTTATGTATTTCTGCAGTGGTTAGTGAACTACTTTGGCTCCTTATCGGTAGAAGACTCGCTGGAGTGTCTGCGTGCTATGTTATCTGCTAACATTCGTCAGAACCTGCAGATCTGTGTCCAGGTAGCTTCAAAATACCACGAACAACTTTCAACACAGTCGCTTATTGAGCTCTTTGAGTCCTTCAAGAGCTTTGAAGGTAAGTTCATGCTTCTGTCTTTAGCAAAAGGAACTAGTGCTCACTCATTCCTGTATGTATACATGAAGGATTTGGAGGATGGTTAATGGAATATGGTGCTATTATGGACGGGTTTTTTGCATAGTGTGCTTTTTCTGGAAAACACAACGTTGATTACTTGAGGCAAGTGACTTCCAAGTCACTTAAAGCTGATGGCATATAGTACTTGATTGAGATTTAGCTGCGAGTTGTGGTAAGCAGCTTTTTCACTGTGTGCCTGTTTTGGTGAAAGGTTGTGAGTGTGACTTGGACCCAACTACTTCTGATTTTTGGAACCCTTCCTTGCTCTTGTGTAGGGGTGTAAGGAAGGCACGTGGTAGATATTATTTCAACAAAGTTGATCTATCCCAATTGATGGGAATGCATTACTATTTACCAAAGTTGCATTATGACATGCTAGTCTATGTAATATATGGAGAGAGCAGGTACAGTTTGGCTAGAACTTCTGGTCTTTGTAAAATAATTGCAATACTTGAATTACAAGCTCTTTATATGCTTCTGCAATAGTCCAATTTCAGATGTCCACGTAATCAAAACTAGGCAGGCTTTCTCAAAAGCTAATACTCATCCAACTTAAGTACTTGCAAAATAACATGTTGACCATTTCCTTCAAGGTTTGTTTTATTTCCTGGGCTCTATTGTTAACTTCAGCCAGGATCCAGATGTGCACTTCAAGTATATTCAAGCTGCATGCAAGACAGGGCAAATTAAAGAAGTAGAAAGAATCTGCAGGGAAAGCAACTGCTATGATCCAGAACGTGTTAAAAACTTCCTCAAGGTAATATTTGGATGGTGTGGATTGTCTTGGAGTGTTGGTGTCAGTTAATTGCATGAATGCTTTCAGAGTTCAAGGTTGATCTATCAATTCATTTTACTTTTACACATTTTCTGAAACTTCAGCCAGGTGAACTGCAGTTTATCTCTGCTGGGATAATACCAGTCTGTGTAAATACACACTAACAGACTGTTCCTGCTGGGATTCAGAGTGTCTCTGTAACATAGTTCTGAAGAAGTTCACGTTCTGTAGCCTGTTATTAGTGCTGAGCTTATTGACAAATGTAAAGAAATACAAATGAATGTAAATGTAAAGAAAGAATACAAATGAATGTGAATGTAAAAAGTAAAGAAAGACAAATGCTAGAAATATCTTGGAAGCGGTGTGGGAGGGGGAATCTTTATCTGGGAACATTTCCTGCCTTCATATTTGTCAGTTACAGAGCATAGTCCTAGATTTTGCTGATCACATCTGAAGATGGCAAAACACTTCAAATGAGAATTCTATAAAGTAAACTGGTGTCACTGAGGTGTAATGTAAATGTATGTAAAATGCCCAAACCACCTAAGATAAGTTATCAAGCTGTCAAATTCCTGATGAAAGCTATTGTTTTTTGTGCTGTTCCATGTCTGGAATGTGCAGGACATGTACCAGGTAAATCTCCCAGTACAGGTCTCCCTGTGTAAACTCCTTAACTACAATTTGTATATGTAGGATTATATTCTGGGATGTGCATGTTCGAATAAGCACTCTGAAATGCATGTCTGGACTAGTGTCCACCATGTAGACGAGCTTCTGTATTGTAACTACTGTAATCTTATGCTCAAAGTGGAATAGTTCTAGATAACTTAATCTGGTTAACAATTTTAGTACAACTACTAGCTTGATTCTCACTGTTCCCTAAATCCATTGCTACAAGGTATCACAGGACACCTGGTGCTTGGAGTCAGTTCTGTGTGGAAGCTTTCCATTATGGTCCACAACTTAATTTAGTCTTGGATGAATTTGTTTCTGAAATCCCAGAGTGCTAATCCTGCACACCAATAACCAGTGGCAACTGAAAACGCTGCCTTAGACTCACAATAGTTGTACTGTGTTGTAACATTTTGTAGACCCTGCCATGCAAAGCAGCACAGTTAAACTTCAGAAAGCTTCTTGCTGTAGGCCCTGATGTGGGTGTATTCCTACTTGCTGCATATTGTTTTAAAAGAAAAAAAAAAAGTCAAAAAATAAGCTGCCCTTATTTAATTGACCATTGAATTTGGGGCTTTCCAAGTTCAGCTTGCTTTAACAATTTGATTATATCTTTCTGCTTGACTCTGAGAACAAAACCAAATTACGCAAGTTCTTCTCCTTATAGGAAGCTAAACTCACCGACCAGCTACCGCTCATCATTGTGTGTGATCGCTTTGACTTTGTCCATGATTTGGTGCTGTACCTGTACAGAAACAATCTCCAAAAATATATTGAGATTTACGTACAGAAGGTAAATTACATTTTTTCACTTAGCTTTAATGGGTCAAACTGTTCAACCTTTCTAGTATTGTATGCAACTATAAGCACAATGTTTTTATAAGTATTCAGCAAAAAGCCTCGTACTTGAGACTGACATCTAAGTATCTATTAGTGGCCTTTGGCAAGTTAGCCCTTATGTGAGTCAGTGTTCTTATTTATTCTTCAATCAGTCAGAGTGTTACCCCCCTGTAATGTTCCTCATGAAGGAGGAAGACTTGGTAGAGTAACCATAAGTTTCTTAGGGTAATTTTAACTTCCAGCTTTGGGGCAGGGAGGGTGGGAGATTCTCCTCTACCCTTTATTGCAGGGACAAATTGCCTTGCTTAGGAGCTCTTCCTTTGGGGGCTGAGCACTAGCGAGCCACTGAACTGTGCTATGAACCCCTGTTGACTGGAGAATTGATTTTTTTTTCAAGCCTGTCCAGATCCTCAGGAGATAGGGCAGGAAGATGAGGTCACTCTGAGCAAGCAGCCTTCATGTGTATTTGGAGGGATAAGTACTGACTCTGCTGCATGACAACACGCTGACTTCTTAAAATGATCTTGTTTAGGTGAATCCAAGTCGCCTGCCTGTTGTTATTGGGGGACTGCTTGATGTGGATTGCTCTGAAGATGTGATCAAGAACCTTATCCTTGTCGTGAGAGGCCAATTTTCAACTGATGAACTTGTTGCAGAGGTTGAGAAAAGAAACAGGTATTGAACTTCTGCAAGTCTTTTAATACTGATAGACCAGTAATTGTAAACCTCATCCATCCATGCATGTCCTCAGTATGTAACTAACCCTGGTACTGACAAATAACCAGAAGTTGCCTTTGGGTGAGAAAGCAGCAGAAGTCTGCTGTAATTCTTGGCTGATGTGAGGACCCCCATTAAGTAGTCTTGAGATAATGAGCTTCTTTAGCATGTGATTCTTAAATGTCAAAAAGTTATTGCGTTGTAATAGTGAACCAGAATGCAGGCCAAAATAGAGTACTGTAACTCTGGTTTATTTACTCTTTCCTACACTAGAGCTGACTTCCATAGGGAAGAAAATGTGCAAGGAGATACTTACTCAACCTCTAATGCAAAACCACCTTCTTCCTAGGCTGAAATTGCTTCTGCCCTGGCTGGAAGCAAGAATTCATGAGGGTTGTGAGGAGCCTGCAACTCACAACGCGTTGGCCAAAATATACATTGATAGCAACAACAACCCGGAGAGATTTCTGCGTGAGAATCCTTACTATGATAGCCGTGTTGTTGGCAAGTACTGTGAGAAGAGGGACCCTCACCTGGCCTGTGTGGCATATGAGCGTGGACAGTGCGATTTGGAACTCATCAACGTATGTATGCCAAGGCAGCTGACGCATGGTTTTAAGTTCTAACCTGAAAATTGTGGGATAGGTACTTCAGGACAGTTGCTGACAACATTTACTTCCTGAAAAATACTAAGCTAGGAACGGCTCTCTTGCAGTTAAGTAGCTATTTGAATGTCCCTCTGTAGATGAATGAGAAATGGGAGATTGCTCTGGAAATCCTAGAATGGGAGGCTAATGGAAGTATCAAAGCCCTAGATTTCTAGCCCCCATTTCAGGGGGCTTATTTGATGTTGCATTACAATTAGTTTGTCCACTGGTAGACTCCAGTAGCTGTGACTTCAATCTGAAAAGACTTTTGCTTTTTCACTAGGTGTGCAATGAGAACTCCCTCTTCAAAAGCCTTTCTCGTTACTTGGTTCGCCGTAAAGACCCTGAACTGTGGGCCAGTGTGCTACTGGAAAGCAACCCTTACAGAAGACCACTGATTGACCAGGTATAGCTGATAAAACATTAACAGCCTTTGCTGTCTTGACTTGACTTGCTTGCACCTGACTTACCTGGCTTGACTCTGCCTACAGGTTGTACAGACTGCATTGTCAGAGACCCAGGATCCTGAGGAAGTGTCTGTCACTGTGAAGGCCTTCATGACTGCAGATCTTCCCAATGAGCTCATTGAACTGTTGGAGAAAATAGTTCTTGATAACTCTGTGTTCAGTGAGCACAGGCAAGTAATGTCAACATTGAGTCACAAGAAACTTGAATTTATACCTGATGTAGGTGTTGAGCTGCCCTAAGGTGGAACAGCAAATTAACTAGTAACTTCTCCAGAGGGGAGGGTGAATCTCTTGATTATTACTTGATTACATACTAGTATTTTCTTTCTTTATTTAGGAATCTGCAGAACCTTCTGATTCTTACAGCTATTAAGGCTGATCGCACCCGTGTCATGGAATACATCAATCGCCTGGATAACTATGATGCTCCAGACATAGCCAATATAGCTATCAGTAACGAGCTCTTTGAGGAGGCATTTGCCATCTTCAGGAAGTTTGATGTCAACACATCAGCTGTACAGGTATCTTAAAATTTGTCTGCAGTAAATTTGTGATGTGCATCCTCATGCAAGGACTGTGCTGTTAACTTGTGACTTCAGTACTTAACACCAGTTAGCACCAAAAGCTGCTCGGTGTTTTTGTCCTATGAAGTAGAACCAACATTCAGTGTGGACTCACTGAGAAACTGTAAAGTGAAACACAGCTTAGTGTATTGTCAAATTGACCTTCATCGGTAGTGACTGATCGTGGTAACCCTTTCTGTAGGTATTAATAGAGCACATTGGAAACCTGGATCGTGCGTATGAATTTGCTGAACGCTGCAATGAGCCTGCTGTGTGGAGTCAGCTGGCTAAAGCACAGCTTCAGAAAGGAATGGTAAAAGAAGCAATTGACTCGTATATTAAAGCAGATGATCCTTCCTCGTACATGGAAGTTGTTCAAGCTGCCAATGCCAGTGGTATGATTAAGCTTTTATTTAAATCTTTGCTGTTGATGTTGCTGAGCTCTGTTATGTGATCTGTTGCTCCAAATGCAGTTCTGCCAAACCTGTATCTTGATTCAAGCAGAGGAATCTGACCCTTAAAGACTGCCCTAAAGAGGACTGGGAAAAGTTATTGTATTCCATTTGCAAATAATCAGTTGTCTTATGACTACCTTCTTTACCCAGCTGGAGACTTCTGTCAGAGCAGTTGCTTATAAGGAGGTCTTTGCATGAAGTTAAATAGCAGAGTTGAGTTATCTAAGGTCGCTATGATGGGCTTCATGAATGTAGCGCACACAGAATAAAAGCTAGCCATGATTATTGGCAATCATATTTCGAAATACATCAAGGCTGGGTTGGTAGTGTAACCTAAGCATAAATGACCTCAGTGGTGGGGATTAAGCATTCTGAACTCCATTTCATTCAGGAAACTGGGAAGAACTGGTGAAATATCTTCAGATGGCACGCAAGAAGGCCCGGGAGTCATACGTGGAAACAGAATTAATCTTTGCTCTTGCTAAAACAAACCGTCTAGCAGAGCTGGAAGAGTTTATCAATGGACCCAACAACGCACATATTCAGCAAGTGAGTGATTTTTTTTTTTTTCCCCCCACTGTTAATAGCAAGCTCTGTAGGCCTCACTGACAAAGCGGTGTTGGGACTTCTATCTCTTTAGATATGTAGGTTTTGAACCTTATAGGCATTTCCATTTTGATAATGGCTTAAATGCTACACGTTTTATTTGTCTGAAAAGCTGCAAGAATAACCTGGTTATGTTCTCCTGTAGGTTGGCGATCGCTGTTACGATGAAAAGATGTATGAAGCAGCTAAGCTGTTGTATAACAACGTGTCCAACTTTGGCCGTTTAGCCTCAACTTTAGTTCACCTAGGTGAATACCAGGCGGCTGTGGATGGTGCTCGGAAAGCAAACAGTACTCGCACGTGGAAAGAGGTAAGCTTACTGCCCGAATAACTTAAAGAACTACGGAGATGTAGTCTCTTCAGAAGCTTTTTTTTAATAATTTATAATTGTCAATTCCAGGTCTGCTTTGCTTGTGTGGATGGAAAAGAGTTCCGCCTGGCCCAGATGTGTGGACTTCATATTGTAGTGCATGCGGATGAGTTGGAAGAACTGATCAATTATTACCAGGTAACTAAGTTGACTGCTATTTTACAGTCAAGGACAGAGTTGCCAGTAGAAAATGTAGCTTAAGACTGGAAATCTAGCCTGCTTGGTTCCTAATGCTGAAACATCTCTTAACTGTATCTCTTAGGATCGCGGCTACTTTGAAGAGCTGATAACTATGTTGGAAGCAGCTCTTGGGCTTGAGCGAGCACACATGGGAATGTTTACGGAGCTAGCAATTCTTTACTCCAAGTTCAAACCACAGAAGATGAGGGAGCACTTGGAACTGTTCTGGTCCAGAGTCAACATCCCCAAGGTGAAAGACTTCTTAAATGTGAAACTTAAATCACATCTGTCAGGATTGTGTGTACCCTAGCTTTTGCAGTAGCAGCTCATTGCTGTTTTGAGAAGCACTGATAGCGATATATATATAACAGTTGGAATTTCTAATGTGCCTTTTGCTTAGGTTCTGAGAGCTGCAGAACAGGCCCACCTCTGGGCTGAACTGGTGTTCTTGTATGATAAGTATGAAGAATATGATAATGCCATAATCACAATGATGAATCACCCAACAGATGCTTGGAAAGAAGGACAGTTCAAAGATATCATTACTAAGGTATAACCTTACTAGTGAAAGGAAGTAAAATTCATGTGTGTACTTCCATTCTTTTCATTCACTAGTAGTCTGTTTAAAATTTAGAGTTCTTGATATTGCTGTGTAATTTTAAAACAAATCAACTACAGTAACTAAAAGAACCCCTAGAAATGAAGGGAGGGAGGGGGGCTTGGTTGTGCTGGAATGTTTATGTCCATCTTTCATTTGGATTCCTTTGCAATCAAGTTTCTGTTCTGAACATGTGTCCTTGCTTGTTTTTAGGTGGCTAACGTGGAGCTGTATTACAAGGCAGTTCAATTCTATTTGGAATTTAAACCTCTGTTGCTTAATGATCTGCTGATGGTGTTGTCCCCTCGGCTTGACCATACTCGCGCTGTTACTTTCTTCACCAAGGTAATTTCCCTACTATTCAGATCAAAGGAAAAGTTAAAATTGCAAAAGCATCTAGCTGTAGAAGCATTCTAAAACGCTAAAGTACTTCGCTGCCTCACAGGGAGGATGCAGAAATCTCTACAAAAAGTTGCCTTGACTTAAATTTATCTGTTTGCTTCCTTGAAGGTTAAACAATTACCACTGGTTAAGCCTTACTTGCGTTCTGTTCAAAATCACAACAACAAATCGGTGAATGAGTCCCTGAACAACCTTTTCATTATTGAGGAAGACTACCAGGTATGTCTTGTCTTGCAACAGCAGTATCTGGAACAGATGGGGACTCGCATGTTGTATGTGCTTCATAAAAGAAAGTTCTACTCCTGAACTTTGGACAAGTTCTGTTCAAGCTGGCTTCTGTGGCGGTATTAACCTAATGCTCTAGGTCTGCTTTTTACATCTAGAAACAGGTTTCTCTCGTTTTCAATAGATTCTGCCAGCTTACTGCTAACTTAAACTCCTGAAGCATATGTTCTTTGCTGCTTCAAACTGAACTAGTAGTGACTAGGGAAGGATTAAATCAAGAAATGTCAGTGGCTTTCTGGGAGCTTTTTTGGATTTTTAGATATTCCTACTGGAAATAGACTAACCACTTAGAGTTTGACAGATACAGTTTTAATTTAAAATCAGTGGGATGCTAAGGAAAGAACTCGCAGAAAGGGCAAACATCTAACTATTCTGCTGTTTGCATAGCCTGTACAGAAGGTGTTCAGTCTCTTGACCTCAGCAATTGCTACTGAAAAACATGAGCTGGAATACTCTGAACTCCATGTGAGTCAAATACCAGCTTCTCCAAAAAAAAGCAGCTCTCACTGCAGGTCTGACTGGTATACTTTATTTTACTAGAAGTAGGAATACAGAAGGTGCATGGGAAGTGTTGACATCTTTGAGGATGCAATTGTATGTGTGAAATGTGAGTAACTTGTTTGTTCTTGCCTCAGGCCCTTAGGACTTCTATAGATGCATATGACAACTTTGACAATATTTCTCTTGCTCAACGTTTGGAGAAACATGAGCTGATAGAGTTCCGAAGAATTGCTGCGTATCTCTTCAAAGGAAACAATCGCTGGAAACAGAGTGTAGAACTCTGTAAGAAAGACAGGCTGTATAAGGTAAGACCTGTACACAGCTCTGGTTTAGCATACTTATTTCTGGTCTTTTAACTGACTCGAAATTTGGAATCTTGACTTTCCAGTCAAGCTGCATCTCTTTGGAGGCCACTAGGTGGTGCCTGTTGCTAATCTGGCACATCTTGCTGCAGAGTAGCAGTAAGAAATCTTGGAAACAAGTTGTAGAATGCCTCCTCTCTGCTAATGTCAGTAATAAATTGTAGCTTAGTTATGTACCTCATCCATGTCAGTGAATATACTATGGCACATGAAGCTAACCAGACTCTCCTGTTGTAGGATGCAATGCAATATGCTTCAGAATCCAAAGATACTGAGCTGGCAGAAGAATTGTTGCAGTGGTTCTTGCAGGAGAACAAGAAAGAATGCTTTGGTGCTTGTCTGTTCACCTGCTATGACCTTTTAAGGCCGGATGTTGTCTTAGAAACAGCATGGAGGCACAACATCATGGACTTTGCCATGCCATACTTCATTCAGGTCATGAAGGAATACTTGACCAAGGTAAGAGCAGCTGCTTCTCCAACAGTGAAAGCTTGTTAGTCACTGTGGTGTGTATGCCTTGAGACTGTCTGCTTGCTACTAACATTGATATGGGCTTCGTCAAATGTCTGTCTGTCCATGTCCACACTTGTTTTTCAGTCCATCTGGGGAGAGACTTCGCCCTCTAAGAGACTGAAACACTTACAGACTCCACTTTATCTACCAGTTGCAGAACCTGCATTAGTAGTATTTGTCTGACCGTGGGCAGTGTCTTAAGTAGTTCCAGGATTCAGGCTTCTTATTTGCCATGTCAGTCAGGAATCCCAGCAGAGAACAAGCTCTAACTAGATTCAAGAAGTTTACTAAAAAATCCTTATAGCCAAAACTTGATTTAATTTTGTCTGCTGTGCACTTAACTTTAAACCATGGCTCTGATGCTAATGACACTAACTATTTGTTTGACTCAACTCTTGTTTGAGGTTGCTTTAGGATGGGGAAAATACTTGGTAATGCTCTGCCAGAGTTGAGCTAGATTTGTCACAGCTAAATACCAGTTGTCACTAGCAAGATTTGCCCTGCTGAAGCTGTTAGAGCATCATAAAATTAAATGGTGTAAATTCCTTAATGATCAAAACTCCTTGTCTGAGAAGTAAAAGCTGAATCCAGTGCTTGAGTCAATGAAGGCCATAGTGCCTGTTTATCTAGGAGAGTTGCCTGGCTGTTGCTTCCTTCAGGAAGCTGCTATCCTTTAAATGCTGTACTTTGTGGGAGGTGGGGAGCTATCTAAGCAATAGCATTGCTCGCCAGACATGCCTGATGTACCAAGCTAATGCTAGGCCTCTCCTGGGACTAGTAGTCCTGGAGTAGGGTTCTTAAAGATTAAAACATCATGATTTGCTGAAGGGTTAGGATATAACTGTAGAGTAGCTAACGAAATCAACGCAGTACAACCTAGCAATGAGCGGAGCTGCCTTTCTAAAGCAGATACTTCTGGTGTATCTTTGTTTTCGCTCTCCTGTACCTTAATTATTTCTTCCCTGACACTTTTGTTTCTACCTCTTATATGCTAAATATGGAATTTGATTTTTCTAAGCTGCACCTTCTGAATTCCTTTGCAGGTTGATGCAATAAAGGAAAAGGTGAAAGTTGATTCTTGTTTTCCATCTTTAAGTCTGGAGGACTAAGTCTAAGGATTCTGCATGAGTTTTTTTCTTTCCTACGTTTATTACACTGCTGCTACTGCTTTCCCCCCAAACAAAATATCACTAAAGCATATGCAAATTGTTTAACTCTACAAGTAGCTAGTGCAGTAGGACAACAGTAGATTCATTTGCTACTAATATGCTAGTAGATCCTCAGGAAGGGCATACAGGTGATCAGTTGGATCACAGTCAACCTGGTGTCAAAGGGGTAAAGTGCTACTATTGGACTGCCAAACGGACTGGAGGAATGACCTAGAGTAACGAGTAATTAAGTCTTGGACTGCTGTGTCTCTGAACTATAAACCAATATGGCGTTTGCTAATATATTAGCGAATATACAACTATAGGACTGTGATCCAGTTTCTGATCTCTTGACCGTTACTAATGTGTGCTGATAGTAGGCAGAATAGATACTAGCTGCTTCAGAAGAGACTCTTCCTCACTCAGGTGTCCAGTTCTTATGGTGCTAGTCTAATCCACATGGTGTTCTAGTTCACACGATAACTTAAGACCTCAGCTATTAGACCAAGTCTGTGGTTCCCTTCCCTGTAGTAAGTTTGTTGTAGTTGTGCAAAAAAAAAAAAAGACTGCCTTCCAAGCTCCTCAGCTTCATTAAATTTCTCTTGCTACCTCTTAAAAGAAAAAAAAGTTCCTCCAAGGCTACTCTGAGTCTTGCCTTTTGCTATGCAATGTTGCCCTTCCTAAGAGCAATTGTAAGGCTTCTGTCCATTTGTTTCCGTACAAATACCATTCCAATTCTCCTCAGAACAGAAATCAGCCCTAGCGTGAGTCTTCCATTAATGTGGTTGAGCAAAGGGCAAACTGACAAATGGCTTCAGGACGGACTAAGTGCAAACTGCTTCTTGGTGACAAGACGTGTGTAAACACACCACTGGAACTCAAGGCTAACCTGACTAAAATGCGTAGTGTAAGGTCCTTCAGCAGCTAGTAAGTGAGGCAGTAAGAAAGCGTGTGTGTGAAAAAAGGTAATTGAACTGCAGTGTTTGCATAAACTACGCATGTGTAGCAGTCATTGCAATTACATCCCACTACTCCTTAAGCTACAAGGCATTGCTGTGGGCTGCGTGTGGTTTTTTGGGGGGAGCCTGTATGGCAGTCATCTTCAGACCTCACTCCTGCTTCAGTACTCTTGCCTCTTTTTCATGCACACATAACACGATAACATTGAATGCATGTTACTTTTCTTCTACAGCTTATTGCAGTCCCTGTGGAAAAGCCTTTAAAACAATCTTGTACCAAGTGTGTTAGGGTACTGAACCTGATGATGCTTAAGCAAGTGGTGTGACAACCATCCCGCAGGCTGGTTACAGACTTGCTGTTGTTATTGAAAATATTTAATTGTGAGGAGAGGCATCAAAACTGGGTCAAAAACGTATTAAATGTCCTGGGCTGGAGGCTTTCCAAGCGTGTGTAAACCAAATGCCTCTGCTTAGTACCAAACTTGCACATTATTCTTGGATCTGCATCTCTAAACTTGTGCTTTTGTGTTCAGTGTGTTGCTATTTGAGTCAAAAACAGTGTAGTTTTCAGCACGGTGTCTGGAAATGAGTCGTAAAGCATTGGCATACACTCCTGTGCGCTTTGACAACAGCAAGCCAGATACTGGTGTGAGACAACAAAAAGGCTTGCCACGGAAGCCCAATCAATGAATGAACTCGTAAAGCTCAGGACTTATGCCACTTCATGGATTAATGCCTCTAATTGAGGTTACAAATTAAGAGGTTTATGGAAGACACAATATGCAACTAAGAAAGAAGAAAGCTGTTAGTGCTGCTTGCAGGTAACTGCTCACATAGCACAGTTAATCCGAAAACTCTTCAACTCATGGATGTTGATGTAGCTGTTAAGTAATGCTGACCCTGTGTAAGTACAGGAAACCTACCTTCGAGCTCCTTTATTAAGGACATGTGAAATTAAAGACCAATCTGGTTTGTGAGTTGTCTTACTGTTTCACAAAGTAATTGGCATGGTTGTCTCTGACTTTATTCTAAATCTTATCTCCCAGGTCAAATACCAATACCCAAGTTTTGTGGTTCTAGTTTCAGGGCCCGCCTTAGCCCGTAGTAACGCTGAGTTTCCTTGGATCTGTTTTAGTAACAAGGGATGCTTCAATACAGAACAAGTTTATTCTCTTGCCTCTTGTAGGGCTGGGCTAACAGCACATTTCCACTTGCTGTGCAGCAGAGTGAAGCTGGCTAGTCTTGTCCTGTTACTGTGTATTAAGCTTGAACAAGTCGAGTATTTGTGGGTTTAGGCTGACTGCCACACAGTTCTAGAGCGGAAAAAAGCAAGTCTTATACACATGCATTCTCTGCATTTGAACTTAAATTGCATGAGTGAATGGGTTTGGAAAGTGAAATCTTGAGGCTCAAGTGACATGTCGGATGCTATTGCAGTCTGTTCTACAAATACCAACTTGAGATCACTTTGCATCAGTGTTATATTCAGGGAAACTTCTCCAGGTCTGGTCGTTGTCTTTAGTTGCTCCAACACCAAAGGTCGCCAACTGACACTGCTAAAATCTGAGTTTGTGACCTAAGGCTGTTGGTTCAAAGCAGTTGGAGCAACAGTCACTGAGCTTACTGATGCCAAAGTAGCTCTAGTCCAGTATGGGACCTCTCATACAAAGCTTTGGCCTGGAGCGAGCTTTCAATGAAGTTCCACAAATCCCTCAATTAAGGGTTTTTTTCAGGAAATGGACAATCTTGACTGCACCAGTACCAACATTGCTACTTGAATTGATCTTAACTTGTAAATGGTCTCCTTTTCTTGATGGGTGTTAACATACCACTAAGGCTTTTCCACTTCTCTGCCATGAATGAGTACATCTTCTGGAGGAGTTGTTTTAATTGTTGGTTTCAATTCCAGGTGGATAAACTGGATGCATCAGAGTCTTTGAGAAAGGAAGAGGAACAAGCTACGGAAACACAACCTATCGTTTATGGTAATATTTTAGTTCATGTGTTGTCAGTAATGCTTCTATCTTTTAAAATCAGCACCTCTCTAGATGTGTTTTGGTGGTCCTCCCCCACCCTAAAACGTTCTTCATGTGAAATTAATGCTAGAGAAAATAGTGCAGGAGCTGTACTAGAACTGTATTATTTGCATCTTGCTCAATATGCTTTATTTTTATCTTGGGTATTTCCTTCACATTCAGTTATTCCACTGATTTTAGTTAGAAATATAAATTCCATCCAGTGATGAAGGAGCTGACGGTGTATAGCTGGCATCTCTAGTCCCACATCCTGAAGCAGTGCCATGATTGCAGAATATCTGCCATAAAGCTGTAGGGCATGATGTTTCAAGACCTAGCTCTGAGTGCTAATCTGATAAATCACCAGCTCTACACTGTCTCCTAAGGAAGAGGGGAAAAAAAATCCTGCTGTCTTTATGCTTGCTTAGCAATTCGAGCATATTAAAAGTATTGTAAGGTTGGAAGAACTAGCCTGGAGCTAACGTCTTGGCTTAACTGCAAGCTATTGGGCTGTCTTATTAATAAAAGTATTATCTGAAGTAGCTGAAATTTGGACATTTAATACTTATTTCTTTGGAATGAACTATTGCACTGTAGCAAATGTGACTTAAAAACTGCTTATGTGCTTTAGAACGCTGGGGTCCAGCCTCTGCATCAAGCTCGATGCAGTATGGAAGGAACGCTGGCCTAAAGGAAGCTAAGTTGCTAACATAATTGGAGCAGGGAGTGCTGTTCGAAAGCCACACTGATGTTGGAACTGTGTGAGCAAAATGCCGAAGGAGTAGAAAGCTGTTCCCTTTGCTTTCCTTGCTCAATTTCCAATAAATTAACGTGCCTCTGACTTCAAGAATCCGTTAGTGTTCATATATGTTATAGAGCGTTTATTTATTTAGTAATACGTTTCCTCGTTCTGAGGCCTCGTGGGGAAGTAGCCATTCTGGCTGCTGAATACCTTATTCCAGGTCAATGGGGAGTTACTGTTAAACACAAATGTCAACGGGGAAGTTGCAGGAATTCTGACGGAGCTCTTGGCACCTAGGGGTAACGGTGGAACTCTTCTGTCTTCCAGGTCAGCCCCAGCTAATGTTGACAGCAGGACCCAGCGTTGCAGTTCCACCCCAAGCACCTTTTGGCTATGGCTACACTGCACCTCCGTACGGGCAACCGCAGCCTGGCTTTGGGTACAGCATGTAAGGTGCAGCACAAGTCAGTTTGGAGCTAGCATATTTTCTTACTGAAACTCCACCGTCCCTCCCCGCTTTAACTCATACCAGGGAAAAAGCAAGAGTTCTGCCTCGTGTTCTTGTAACCTTTATTTCATGAAGGACTGTTTTTTCTAGCGCAAACTTTGAATCACTTATGTTAAATCTTTTTCACATTCCATGTCATTTAGACTTTACTTTAAAAGGGGAATAGTTTAAACCAGTTTGTTCAAGTGGGCTTTTGCAGGACTGCTTATTACCATTAAGTCTATTGTGAAGATTCTGATTTGCACTCTATAGTGTTAAACTCTAATATTGAATCTTAAGTTCATTGTATGTGAGCAGCTTACAGTATGTACTGTCTATTCTAAATGCATTTAAGTCTCACTGTATATTCGGAGAAAGCTAAAGTGAAGATACTTGTATTTGACCTTGCAAGACCGCTGACAAGAGACAACACTAATCAGCATATCCTACCCTGGTTGGATTGCATAGCTCTAAAAGAATTTAAAATGCGTACAGACAACCTTGCCTGACTTAAAATGAGTAAAAGTTTTTTCCTTAACCTATGCAGGTTTTTCCAGTTATGCATATAGAAAATGCTAGTGTCTTTTTGCTCACTCCATATGTAACAGATGACCTTATGTTGTGCTGTATCCTGTGCTTTTGTGGGACATTCCATTCAGGAACAGAGCACCATGATTCCAATCTGTGTATTTACTAACCCTGCCCTGAGGTTTGTGTATGTTGGATATTGTGGTGTTTTAGATCACTGTTTTGAGTGTACAGAAGAGAGAATTCAAGCATATTGCTGTTCAGTTTTGTTTGTGCAATTTGAAATTACTCAATTTAAAAATAAATTACTGGACTGTGGACATGCTGCATAGTGGTAGCTTCACTTTACTGTCTTCAGAAGGACCTTCAACCTTGAACCAAGTATTACAGTGCTAGTCGCTGGGGGCATACACGTGCATTCACCCCGAGGGTAGAAGGGGCCATTAGCACAGAAGCAATAGAGACCAGCAGAGGTGTCTTGCACCGAGGGGATGATACAAGAAAATATGTAATGCTTTTTCTATAGAAAGATTATGCCAGACAGAAGAAAATAGCACTTTTTTCAAGAGTTGGCTGCACTGTGGTCAACTACAGCATCTTTGCCCAGATGATACGTTAGGATTGTAGTAGGGTGTGTCAGTTAAATCGAGATTATGTTCTAGGTATGTAAGTTGCCTTAAATATATTTAGCTTCAAATAAAATTGACTTAAATGTTTCTCAATGAATACTGTCATATTTGAGTGCAATGAATGGTACAGCCCCGGCCCTACTTGTGATAGCTCCTGGCAAAGAGGCAGAACTTCTCCAGCTGTCTTCAGTTTTGGGTTCCAGCTCTGAGGCTGAATCCCCCTCCTCCTTTCTCAGCTTGAACTGAGTGATTCTGTCAGGTGAGCGTGTTACGCCAGGTCAGTGTGGAACGGTTGGGGGGATGAAGCTAGGGAGCCTGGGCAGCTGCAGGCTAGAGCTGGGACTGGTTATTCCATCATGAACTGTGCTGCCGAGGGCTGGAGGAGGAAGCACAGAGCTCTCCCAGGCTGTGCCTCTCACCTGTCTCAGTGGGCTCAGACCGTCCCTGGGCTGACAAGAAGCTGGCCTAGGTACGATCTCAAGGGGATCATGACTGAGACCTCTGCAGGGAACTCCTGACTCGGTGCTCAATAGCAGAACTCTCTCTCACAAAAAAAAAAAAATCAGCTTTGCTACAAAACTAAAAGTAATAGAAAATCCACTGAATTAGAAGCACAGGTACTTGCCTTTTACAGTATTTGAGTTAAAAGGGAGCTCCATGGGTAGAATCTCTGTCATTTGGGGAGAATATGAGCCATGATCAGGGTGATCTGACCTCTGCCCAGTAACTTCTGTAATTGAGTGCTTTCTTAAACCACTGAGGACCTGTTAATCCTCAGTACACCAGGAATTAAGTTTGTTCCTGTGTGACAAGCTGTTCATATGGGGGTAAATCCCTCTGTTAGTGAGATGGGAAATACTGATGCGCTTAGATTCCTGTACAGGCAGCAGCTACACAGCCCTGGCCAGAAAGGAGAAGGGCCTACGTCTTCCCTTTAGAAGCTTTTTATGGCTCTTAAGCACCAAGCTGAACACCCTGTTTAACTTGTTCTGTCTCATACCAGTTACAAGGTGTTGCATCAGTTACTGGATCAGAAACCGCACACTAAGTTAGCTGCAGCCATCCCCTGCTGTATGGGGCAATCTCTAACTGCTCTAGCAGCCACTCTGTTGTGAATTACAAAATCAATCTGGGAAATCCTCATGCAAGGCAATGGTGGAGAGGCACCTTCTATTTTTGGCACAAAACAACCTTCTCTAATGGTTGTATTCAGTCAGTAAAGCAGACAAAATGTTAAGTCATCAGCTGCACAAGTCTTAGAAATGCTTGGTTCCTCCTACTTAGGATAGGAAAATTCAGCTCTGCTTCTCCTAACTCTACCCAGCTTAGCACTTTCTTTCCAGTTTTAGAATGCAATACAGAAACTAGAGAAACTCATGAACAGCATTAAATTTTGCAAGTTTAAGTTTTTTACAAAAAAAAAAAAATATTTATTTCTACTGAGAGCAGATAGAATAAGTCCAAGTTTTGGATTTTACCCCTCAGTACTGACAGATATCAATGCACTGGCACTTTATTTGGCCCCAAAATCAGAAGAGCTTTAGATGCCCGGACACTTTATCCACTACATCGGCTGGGCCCGGCCCGATGCCGAGCACCGTCTGGGAGCCGGGGGCGATCTGCGTGCGGCCGGCATCCCGCACCAGGCTGACGGTGAGGCCCAGGCTCCTGGCCTCGGCCAGCAGCTGGATCAGCGTCTCTTCGTCGGGAGCCCTGAGGACCACCTTGGGCTGTCCGCAGTACTCCCACTGCTTCAGCACCTCGGGCGTCCTCCTCTGCGCCTGCTTGTAGGCCGACACGGCGGCGTGGCAGCACTGCGCCGCCACCTTCCCCTTGCCCATCTTGAGGTCGTTCCGCACCACCAGCACCAGCTTGAACTCGCCGTCCTCCCCGGGCACCGCCGCCTCGGGTCCCGCTCCTCCGAGGGCCGCCGCCGTCCGGGCCCGGGACTGCCTCAGGAGCCTCCCGCGGAGG
The DNA here is from genome assembly GCF_011077185.1 of Oxyura jamaicensis. Classification (NCBI taxonomy): domain Eukaryota; kingdom Metazoa; phylum Chordata; class Aves; order Anseriformes; family Anatidae; genus Oxyura; species Oxyura jamaicensis. The sequence continues at coordinate 8,384,590 of NC_048911.1, forward strand.
CCCCAGCCGAGGCAGACGCCGCACGCCACGCCCGCCACCAGCCCGAGGAGCCCCGCCTTGCTCAGCTGCTCCATGGCGGCACCGGGCGGCTGCTGCCGGGGCGCGGCCGGGGGCTGCTCCGCCGTGCTGCGGCTCCGGGGGGCGCCTGGAACGACAGGAGGGGAGGGGAACGGGGCCGTCAGGGCCGGGCCGGGGCCGTTAAAACCGGGCCCAGTCCCCCCCGGCCCTTACCGCTGTCGCCGCCGCCTCCACGCTGCCACCAGGCCGCGCCGCCGCCGTCGCCAGGAAGTGACGCCAGCACGCCGAGGGGCGGGGCTCCGCCGGCCACGGAGAGCGCACTGGAGAAGGGGGCGCGGGCGGTGCTCTGCCTTGCGCGGGAAGTGACGTCAGCGGAGCGGGCGGGCTCCGCCTCCCACTTCCGGGTTGGCCCGGGCCCAGCGGGAGCAGCCGGGGCGCAGCGCGGTGAGTGCGGGCGGGGCGGGGGGGCTCGGGGCCGCTCGGTTACCCCGGGGCACCTCAGGCCGCTGGGGAGCCGCTCCCGTCGCCCCCAGCTGCTACCGGCCGCCGCTCCCCCCTCAGGCCGGTCCCGGGCCCCGCGGTTTCCATGGCAACAGCCCCCGGGGCCGGCCGCTAAGGGGCTGGGGGCGGCCTGAGGGGGCTGGGGGGGGGGGGGGGGGGGGGGGGGGGGGGGGGCGGGAGGCTGCCTCGGATCGGCCCCGAGGCACCGGGGGTCCCCGCGGCCCCTTCTCCTGAGGGGAGGGAAGCGGCTGCACGGGGCTGGTGCCCGGGGATCTGAGCGGTATCAGAACGCCCCGCGGCAGCGAGGCGCTGCTTTTACAGCCTCGGTGGTTGGAGGCATTTCGGTGACCCGGGGGGAGGGGAGCTGCAGGTGTGGCAGCGGTGCTTCTCCCTGAAGCGTTGCGAAACCGGGTTGTCCCCTTAGATCCCCCGAGAGCCTCCACAGCTTCGGTACCAGTTCGCTCCTGCCCTTGTTCTCTGTGCTGCCAGGGCTGGTGCCCGCCAACAAGCGGGGACCCGGGTTTGGTTATCTCCAAGGATTCGGGCTGAGCGCCCTGGGGTCGGGGGCTGTGAGCTTACGCCTTTATTCCTTGGAGCGTTCCAAAGGGGCTCCATAACATCAGCCTGCTTTAATTCCACATCACGGGGCGGACTCTTTGTTATTATTTGTGGGTAATAGGTGATGGTTGTAACGATTGCTTCACCCCGTGCTTGCAGATGAGAGTTTGAAATAGCACGCTTGCCGTCGTGCAGTGGGAGGTTTGCGCTGCTTGGTAACTTGAGCTTCTTGCCCTGCTCACCAGGTGAAACCAATGGTGCTGGTCATTTCTGGGGGAAGAGGGGGCTTTGAAGTGGGAAGTGGCACTGAGAAAGGGGAGGGTGCTGGAAGCTGGTGTCAGCCTTCAGCTGGGAAGTCTGCGCTGTTTCCACTTCAAAGAGTCTTTTCCTGGGGTTGTCTCTGAATAGCCTTGGAACCTGTCATAACTGACTGCGTCCTGTGAATACCCATTGTTAGAATGTTAATGCATGCTTTGAGATTTCCTCTTATTTCTTAATAAGCTCTGTTTTTAAAACAAACCCAAGCCTACCACACTTCAGGAGCAATAGTTAGAGCAGAGCAGTCTTTTTTCTGGCACAGTTGTGATGAGAAGCCCTCACCTTTGGTTAGACCTTTACCTTCAGCTCGATGTGGAGAAGCGTGAGCTGGCTGGACTTTGCCATCCCACGGGAACGGAGGGTGCAGCCTTGAGGCTGTTGCAACACCAAGTGTGGGACGTGGGGCAGCATCTGGCTGGGTTTGGTGTCACGCTGACCTGACAGACCCAAGGGACAATAAGATGTGAGGCAGGCAGCCTCGTGTACCGCGAATTTGTTGAAGAAATGTTCTCCTCTTTAGCAAGGCTCCGAAGTAGCCCCCGTGCTTCACCTGGTGTGGGCAGGCCGTTCTTGGAGCGTGGCCGAGGCAGCCGTCGTGAAACCGCGTTGGTTCAAGGCAGAGGCAGTGAACGCCTGTAAAAAGCAGAGGAAGCCTTGGGAGAACGCTTCGGCCACTGTTCTCCCTGGGACTTGTTAGGTACCTCTGTGCCTTTCGTCTCTGTTGCACTTGATCTGTGCCGCCTCTCCCAGCAGCAGCTCCGTGGTTTCACGGCTGGGCACGCTCGGGCATCTTGCTGCGGGGACGCTGCCCCCAGCACTTAGAGCAGGGGATAAGGGCAAAGCTCCGACCAAACTGCTCTCTGTGCCGCCGCTGGAGCAGCCAGAGGCAGCGACTCTTAAGGCTGGGTTCATGCTCTTATTTTTCTCACCCTTGGTTCTCTCCTGGTTAAATTTTAGCAGGGCTTTTTTTGTGCAGGCTCTGTTGTTCTGTGACAATTCCTGTGACCTTTCTATCCTCCCTTCTTTTTGGAAGCACGGGGATTCTGACGATGAGAGCTTGACTGCCACCTTCAGAGCGCAGCACGCGGGCTGAGGGCTGCGTCCACCCTCTGCCAACACATTAATGTGCACGGATTTCCCTATAGCCCTCTGAAACCCAGGATGTGAAAGACACCATGGCAGCTTAATCACCTGAATATTAAGTCTTGTTCTGTCCCCGTTAGTGGAGCCACCCCCTTCCCTAAGCTGCCATCTGCCCCCAGCCCTGCTGCTCTGCCCCCAGGCCCGCTGCTGCCCACCTGCACGAGGAGTAAGGAGCTCAGACCCAGCCTGTGCCCTCCCCTGGGGCGCGGCGTGCTGTGCTGACGATGCTCATGTTCCCAGTTTTGTAGTTTCCTTTTTTATTTAAGGAGTTTCTTTGAACTTTCCGCAAGAGCTCGCTGCGAAGACCTGGGCAACCTGAATTTTGTCTTTCCTACCGTCTTCGTGCCTTTCCACCTATGCATTGTGTGATGACTTTATTCTACTCGCTGATTCTCTTGCTGGATCTACACAGGCAGCCGTCAGTGTTCGTGGTTCACTGGAGAAGAGTTTGAAATGCGCAGCCTTAACAGCAGAATCACAACTTCTCTTAACCCCAGAAGAAAAAGCGTGGCATCCCTGAAGCTCGTGTGACAACATTAATCCGTGCTTTCCTAAGAGATGCTCCAAAAGCTTTTTGGAAAAACAGCAATCTTAACTCTAAATTGTAAGCTGACTCCTTTGTTTGAAACTTCATCTGGTTAGGAGTTGGAAAATAGGTCTGGTGCACAGAGGCATAACCCACAAAATGCAGACCTGTAGTCTTCAACTGAATTGGTTGTCCTTGCCTTTGAGGGATTAAACTACTTTAGTTAGAAAAACATTTTTAGGATGGGAATAAATGCACTCAGAGGAAAGGAGCCCGTAATAGCTACGTCTATAGAGATTTTGAACATCTTTCAGATGTGTCCTAATTTATTTTAATTGAATGCTTCCCCTGAGTGTTAAAGGACTGGAAAAATAAAGCAGGTACTTCTTATACTTTCCCTGGCTTTTAGGAAAGTTATTAACCTTCATGTCAGGGACCCTGGCAGTCCTGTATCACATGATGAGCAGCGTTACCTTCCTCTGTAGGGACAGAAGGTTTGGAAGAGCGCTCACTTTGGTCTTGAGAGCCTACAAAGCTAAGGACGTAGTTGTCTGTTCTGCCGGCTTCGAATACAGAAGGCGCGGTGAAGAGTGGGGCAGTTTTACGGAGCTGCAGGGGTACGTAACGTTTCTCTTCAGCACTGGTCTTGTCCTTTATCTGAACGTGTTCTTGCGCAGGCAGTCGTTGAGCTCGGAGGGAGTTGAGTTCTGAAGGAGAGCTTACTGTGTAAAATTGTTGAGCATCCCATCTCCGAAACAGAACCGTGCTGCAGATGTGGAAATCCGCCTGGCTTAGTGCAGTTAGTTACGCCCGTGGAAGTCTACCTTTTGTTCTCTTTGTTGCAACTGAAGAACAGTGACCCAACGCGGGGCGCTCAGCAGCCTCCCCAGGACCTCAGAAAGAAGACACGTTTGTCCTTCTCTCTGGTTACGGAGTGCAGAAGTTGCAGTGTGTAATGTTCCCGTGTTCTAATAGCTCGTTACGCTTTGTTCACTTAGGCTGCGAAGTGCCAGTCACAGATGAGCCCTTTTTGTTGGTCCGTTTACATTTTGACTGGCAATAATTGTCCTTTTGTACTTCATGTTATGGATTGCACTGAAGCTGAATAATGCATTGTGGGCTGTTTGTTCAGCCCTACAAAGAAGTTCTTGTCTGAGCACAGCTCTAGCAGATGATCTCAGCGACTGATATAAAAACTGTTCAAAGTTGTTTTCCTCGCTCTCTTCGTGGTTTATTTGTATGTTTGCTGGTAGCTGCTCAATGGACTTGGGAAATTCGTTTTGGCTGTAGGCTGTGTGTCTGTCCTAGGGTTCATAAGAAGCAGGGGCTGTTTGACAGCTGGGATTGAATTTTCTTTGAGCTCTCATAGATTTGGCGTAGACTTGAGGATGTGGACACGGTGAACAAAAGGTAATTCCGTTTTGGCTCACTTTCCTTCTCCAGTTGATCTCCACGTGGAGACATCAGTGCAGGACTGGTGATTCTGTAGGTGTCAAATGCAGCAGGGAGCTAACTTCCTGGTTGCACACCCTCCTGTTCGTTACGCTAGGATGCTCTAAGTATAACTAGGCTTTGGTAAGCTGAGTTCTTTCTGAAACCAGCGGGCGGCTGGTTTCCGAATCACAGCCCTGCCAGACTTGCCCTGCGATAGGTCCCAGCTCTCCCAGCCAATTCTGCTCTTAAATCTGAGTTCTGACTTCTGCAGGATGGCTGAGCTTTGGGGCCTTCTTAACAAATACACACCCTACACAAGTGTGTGGGGGGTTATTTATCTTTGTAAATACTTGTTTGTGTACTCGAGGTAGTGTTACACAAAGCTACTCCCAGACTGATGCCTTTCCGAGCAGGCAGGGTAAAACTGGGTAAAACAGGGTAAAACCTCTGTTAGCTGAGGTTGCGAAAGCCGTAATACGCGTGTCGATACGTGTGCATCGATACATCGGGAACCCCAGAGAGCGCTGGCTCTGAGCGCCGGTAAGGCGTTTAGTGGGTTGTGGTGGATGCAGCTCATGGGGAAGGAGGTGCTGTGCACTGCTGAGATGTGAGCATCGGACACGGACAGCACTTCGTATCACCCCAAATTAACTTCCTTGAAATTAAGCTAGGTGCAGAGAACAAACCAATTGCCACTTCTGTTCTGAAGGCTAAATCTAGGAAAAAACAAAAAGTAACCGAAGATTCCTAAACTAAAACACTTTTTTTGTGTGGCTTGGTGTAGAATGGCTTCCTAGGAAACTGCGGAACTGCGGGGGTCCAATTGCAGTGGTCCTGTGCCCAAATTCATCTGTGTGTAAATGTGTGTGTACATCTGTGTGCCTGATATACGCGTATCAATTTATAGGGGAAATGAGTATAAACAGTTTTATGCCTATAAAAATAAACCCACCAGTGGCAAGTGCAGTTGCTAGAAACAGTTTTCCACCATTTTCAGGGCCTTACTGGCCGGCAGAAATTAGGAGGTGGCGAAATGTTTGATCCTTGTGTCGCTGTAGTGACGGGCCTGGTGTCCTCGGCTAGGTGCTGGTGGAACTCCTCTGGCTTTCAGCTCAGGCTGCTGCCGTAAGCCTGGTGTGAGGAGAGAGGTTTGTGTTTCTGTGGTGTTTGACTAGCAGTTCGGAGCAAAGCTTCAACCGCAAGCGACTGCGGAAGGATGCTGTGGGGCTCTTACTGCAGCAGGTCAGTCCCTGTTGTCCTTGGCTGAGCCCTTCAGAGTTCTTCAGAAGCAAACCTCTGCAAGGCTGTTCCCTGAATTCCCCTGGTGCTTTGGGTATTCTGGGGCCCAGGTTTCAATGAATAAAAGCTGTAACGTGTCAAGAGGTTAGTTTCTACTAGTTTGCTTAACTAGCCACGTTTATATTTGTGCTCCTTTCGGAAAGAAGCTGGTGGAGGCAGTGCTCCTTGCTAAGGCCTTGATGCTTTTTGACTTTGGGGTTTTAAATAAAACCTCGTTAATGACCACAGTCTAACTAGCAATTTTTATCTGTAATCTGTTTTACTGTATTAAGCCTGAGCGTTGTGCCTGTTTAACAGAACGCCTGTCTAAATCTCATTTGTGAAACCCTGGAAATGTGAAACATACATGGTATCTTAAATCTTCTAACGTTTCATTAAAAAATGACAAAATGATTGCAGCGTGAATCAAAGCGAAGATCTCGCTCCTGTTTACCAAACCTGAATTGTGGCTTGGCTCTTGAGCCTGACATAAATCAAAGAAGAACTATTTTTGCCATAACATCTTAATTTCCTGCAGTAGACAGTTTTATATAACCTGTCATTCTAGTGTTGTACTACTTCCCAGCAGAAGCAGCGTATCAAAAACTGTAAATCAAGTTTGCTTATGGGGAGAAATATAATGCAAACGAGGTGCTTTAGCTTTGCGGGACTCTTCTTTCCAAGATAAAATTCCAGGAACTGTTTTAAGATGCAAGAGCGGAGTTTTAAAGCAAAGGGTCCGACTGGCTACTTCTTGTGTGATTGCATAAGAACTGTCAGCTGCTCAGGTCTTTTCTTTTTTTCTTGGTGGTGGGGAAACTCTTGCAACATTCTGCTTCGTGCTGGCTTCCAGTTGCTGCACTATTTACTCTCCTGGATAAGGAAAACCACAGCAGCTCTTTGGGTCTTTAAGGCTGATCTCAACGAAGAGAGGCTAAACTAGCAGAGAGAACGTACACTTCTCAAAAAGCTTTCCTTTAGACGGTTGCAGAGCTTTCCTTTTCTGTTTTAGAGTTGTTAGACTGTACACCATGAGATGGAATTCTGTTTCTTTCTTATCACATTGAGGGGTACTTTCCTAGAATGGGAAGGCTTTGAGGTCTACGTGCTTACAACGTGGGAGCTTGCTGCCAGGATAGATGCTTTCTAATACGAGAATCAAATCTTAAGCCTCTCTTTAGGGATTGAACTGAAGCTTGTGTGAAGTTCTGCTCCTTGTGGAGCCCAAGCAGTGGGCTGATTAATGGTAGGGATTGTTCAACGAGCTTTTCTTCAGTTAGAGAAGCGAGGGAGTTTTGTCATTGAAGTGAAAAAAATCAGATTTCCGTGGGTGGAAATGTTTTAAACTTTGTCATTGTGGGAATGGAAACACTTTCTCCTTTTTAACAGTGCGATGCAAGATAACTGTCATTTGGAGAACTACTGGAGGGTTGCGTGCATCTTTGGACTACAGAGTAAATGGAATCTTCAGAACCAGAAATAGAGACATTGTGGTTTTTGGTTTTGTTTTGCTCTTAGATCCCCCGTACGTGATTGATCTATGAAATGGCAGAGAATGGAACAGATTGTGACCAGAGACGCACAGGAATGATCAAAGAACAGCACAATGGAAACTTCACAGGTAGGTGGAAAACGACTTAATGTTCTCAGCTGGTCAGCCTGGTGAGTGAAATGGCCAGCACATTCAGAAGGAATTTGTTGGTGCACTTTATGCCCAGATAATGCAAAGGGAGAAGCCTGAATCAATACTGGAAACTTAATCACCTATAAATCTGAAATGAAGAGAACCTGTGTAATGTAAAGGCAGAGACTAGTTTTATGCTGTGTATTTCCATTCAGCTTCTCTCTACAATCTTTTTCCTTCTGCATTCCTATTCTGTAGCTTACACACATGTGAGCCCCGTAAAGCTGACTTGGGTACCGACAGGAGCTGGGAGCTGAAAAGCTGAACTATGTTGGCAAACGTGGCTGTCGAAGGCAGGCTACACAGCCCCACCCTTTGGCTCTGAAGAGTTAGTACTTGATGATAATCTCTGGGAGAGTTTTACACTGGGACAAATCCAGATTTTAGTCTCCTAATTTCCAGTGTTTCTATTGACATTTAGCTTCGCTATAGCTTAGCATTTTTCAATGATAAATTACTGGGAAAACAGTTACCTACTTCATCTCCTGCCTTGTCTTTGTTTTTCCTAACAGCTATGTCCAAAGCAGGCTCATGTTTAGAATTCATGCAAAAAAAAATATATCTGAGAATGTTTCATGAAGATCCTTGTGTCACGGATTTATCTGTGCTGTAGAGTGTAATTATCATCTTAGTTTGCTTCCTGTCAGCCTTGAATGTGCCAGTTCCATATTTAATTAAGTTTTGTAACCAAGTGATTTCTCAAGTTGTACACAGTCTTACGCCATTGTCTTTGATGACCTTTACGAAGAACATACAAAGTAATAAAAAAACAACAAGGTTGAAGCATTTTTATTAGACATATTAAGTGGAAAAGGTGGAGACCAAAAATTCTTGAAGCAAGGAATGTGGCAGGATTTAAAGAAGTGTATGCCTGTATGTATGGAACAGATCTAAGCCAGATACCAACATCTGATAAGGCAGCATGTTTGAGTTACTGGAACAAAACCTCTTGGGTTACAACATGATAGGGATTCAGATTAGATTCATGTTCTATATGTAACAGCTTTATCCTAATTTAAATTTTGAATACTATTTGGATAAAAGTTAGTTTTCTATATTTTCTCACTGTTTCATGGTTTTTCTCTTATCTCATAATTCATTTTCTTAAAAATGTAAAAAATACTGCCGCTCCTTGTCCTTATGACCTTTGAGCAAAGCATCCTCATCCAAAAATAGCTAAGGATTTTTATTAATCCTGAATATACTTTGAGTTCAAAATAACACATTTTTATTAGAAGATCCTTTTTGTTATGCTTGTACCGAAGTGTCTGGTAACTGCTGTTGCAGTCGTCGTGTCGGGCACTGCAATATAACCGAATTACTGTGGTTAAAAGCAACCAAATGTGTAGTGTCAGCCTAGTGAAGGACTGTGGTCTACAGGCAGGCCCTTCTCGTGGGAGCACATCCTGTCTTTTGGGCTCGTTTTGGAGAAGCTGAGCAGCGTGGCACGGCTTCACATGGCCTGAGCCCCCTGACTGGGAGGAGAGATACTGTTATCCAGTTACACGGGGACTGAAGTGTGTGGAAAGCACACGTAATCCAATCTAGTTCGATTGGAGACGTCTGAGAATAGCTTTGGAAGAGAACCAAATTCAGAAGTTCAAAGTGAAATGTGGTCGCTGTAGTGGGCAAGAGAGACACATTTGACCTGTTGGATTAGCTGATTTGTAGCTAATAGTGCAGTGTTTTGCATAAATGCTAATACATTTAACAGACTTTCTACACCCTGAGCCAGTTCTTGAATGGCTGTCAGCTACGTGGAAGAAAAGCCACTGCATTTCCTTTGCTGGAGGTCACCCGATTTCCGATGCCCTTGGAGCAAATGCTTTGTGATAAGTGGAAAAGATGACGGGGAGCTCAAGTTAACTTCCTAACAAGAAATAATCAGTGTATTTTTGGGCGGGATGGAATTTGAACTGCCAGCCTGTGGTTTTATATTTCTGTTGCTTTTCATTTGCAGACTCCTCTTTGTTGGGTGAACGGAAGCGAAGGGACCGAGAAGAAAGGTTGAATATTGTCCTCTGGAGACAACCGCTTGTTACCTTGCAGTATTTTTTCCTGGAAACACTAATAAACTTGAAGGAATGGACCATAAAGTAAAGATACTTTCTTTAACTTCTACTAAGCATTCTGGGGAAACCCATGCTCTGATTCAGTAGGTCATTCTGACATCTCACTTTTCCTGATGATTCACTACTTTAAAATTCTTCTTCTAGAAAACATATTTATTTTTGTCCCTTAAAGGTGGCTACTGGAACATACCACGCTTCCAGCTGTGTACCCAGACCTTCTGCCTAAATTGCATAAGTGTAAATACAGTAAGGTCTCGATGGAAGAGAATTGCAAACTTCCTGAAGAGTTGAATATGCCAATTTGAAAGAATGGGACAGTGTTTAGGGATCCTGAAGGCAAGAGATACTGTGCTTAAGACTGCAGTGTTAAGTACTGATCTTTTAATACGCGTGTTAGTATCACTTAATGATCTTGAAATAACTCAGCTAGGGCAGAGTTCAGGGTTACGTGGAATTTACAGTGATGTTTATGACACCCTGTTAGAGGACTGCTTCTAAGCTACGTGGTCCCTTTCACAGCAGGAAGTTATTTATTGAAGCCTTTTCCCTAAGCATCATTTACACCCTGGATGAAATGGGCTTTTATTCTACTTAGGACTTCTACTTGCAAATTGCCTGACATCTACTACTGCTGAAATGCATAGCTATTTCTTAATGCTCCAGCCTTGGGAGATTTTGGAGCATCAAAAGGCAAACGTGAATAAAATTGGCAACAGAAAAAGCCAGGAGTAGCAACCACCTAGTGCTTGTGTTGGTAACTGGAATCTTTGTTTGGGATTGTTTTTACAATCACTTTCCCAGTCAGAAGGCAGTATCTAATAGCACCTTGGCTGATTCTAGCTATTGGGCTGCTCCTTTGCAGAGTTTTTGATTTTCTAGAATGAAAAGTAGCAGATTTAGATAGTTTAGTCTTAATCCCCCTGTGCTCCTCCCACCCAAAATAATCTAACCCCAAAGCTCAGTTATTTTACTGTGTACATTCCTTCAGCTCTCCTTGGAAATGTTCTTTGAGAACTGCCTTCTCAGCTTTTAACATTGCTTGGAGATTGTCAGAAACAACTATTTACTTAAACACAGCAGAAATAACATCGGAGGTGTTATTTTAAGCTCCTGCCTGGCTTCCTAGATACTAAAGGTTGTTACAGATAGCATTGCCATCCTCAGTTGTGCAGCACATCTATGTTGTGTGTCACTGTACAACATAGAATTAAACAACCACAGCCATGCTGTGTAAAATGACGATGTCTTTACAGAAAATAACAACTAGATTCTAAACTATGAAGGTGACCTCAGGTTGACACTTAATGGTTTCCTGTGTTCCACTTGAGTAAACTGGGATTTAAATGACAATCGCTTGGAAATCCAACTCTTGTACTGATACAAGCAGCACAAACGTTTTTACAATTACAGGAAGATTAAAGGAACTTTTTTCAGCCTCCTTAATATGAAACATTTGTTACTGTTTTGCTGTATTACACTTCCTGTATTTCAATCTTCTGCCTATTTAAATAGTTGAATTACATTTATTTCACTATTTCATGTCAGTGATTTTTAAGTGATGCTAGCACTTCCTTTTCTTTATAGCATTAGATGACAGTGTAATAGTGTTTCCCAGAAAATAAGAAGTATATTCTTTAATCAGCTGTGTGTGGCCACGTATGTGTCAAGCAGTAATATTGCAGCCTCACAGAATTAGGCAGGTGCAAAAGTAACCGGATATCATAAAAATGCTTTTTTCCCTTTACCTGTAGTAGCTTCCCAATGCTTCATAATTAGCAAAAATGTATGTATTAAACTTGGAGCTGTAACAAGAGGTACTAACTTCAGCAGATTAAGAGAACCAAAATAGTGTTGAGGTTTGCTCATTTTACTGTCACTGTGGCTCTACCCATCAGCACAGTTTGAAATCAGCACTTCTGTTACCCACCCACAGATCATCCCCTGCACAGGGCTAGTGCCTGATTTGCACTTGGCTTAACCACGAATGTTTTTGGTGGTCCTGTATTTGAAACTCTCTTGGCTGCAGAAGCTGATTGTTAGCTTTTAGATTGTTTGCTTGCAGCAAGTTACTGCCTTTTACTTGTCTTTTTTTTTTTTTTTTTAAAAAAAAATGATGTCTGAACTTTTTGTTCTCATTTGACAGTGAACTAGAGATTTTTCTGTAAAGAATAAAGGCTCCCCAGCTAGTTCTTGGGAGGTTTACATTTTTATAACAGCAAACTTTTCCGCTGTCATTTTGCCTACTGACTACATCCACACAGACCCACTCTCCAGGGATAACTGAAGTTGCTTTGAAATGCATGCTAAATTATGAAAAACACTAATCACCATTTGTCTTTTAAGATTGTGGCATCGACGAAGTATCCTGGTGGCTTTTTTACTGATGCTTGCAGTGCTTACAGCTACATATTATGTTGAAGGAAGACATCAACAGGTATGAGGCTTTCAGGTTGCTTTCCTGGGGCTAATACTTTCTGTCCATGTGTTAAAACAGACGTTCTGGGAATTGAGTAATGAGATTGTAATGCATTTTTTTAACCCCTACTTGCTAAGGTTATCTGTTTATCATGTCATCACTCCCCTTGTGTCATGTGTGGATGAGTTGCGTTTTAAGGATGGGGGAAGATCAGCTGTATCATTTCATCTATTTTGTTGCATATGTAGGTGTTCCACTTCTCATCTGTTCCTAAACAAGCACACCTCTGATGCTGCAGTATTCTTTCACATCTGTTGCTAACAAGCTTTAAATAGTAGTGTGTGAACTCTTGAGAAAATGTTAAACTGAGTCATGACTTGATTGGTTTCCAAGAAATGTTTCTATTGCTATGGAAGGGTATCCTGACCAACTCAGGCATACATGCAGGCATGAAATGGTTTTGTGGCTCAAACCTGGTTCCATGATGCTTTTTATACTCCCATTGTCTTACAACGGCTGTTTTAAAAACTTACCTTTCTTGGGTTACACAAAGACTGATGCTTTTACATCCCTTGAAGTGTAGGTGCTTGCTTTAAGCGTAAGGTGATGGTGTTGTCTACACCTTTCCCCTCTCCATTTCTCCTTGAGTTTCAGGTTTTCTCTGAGGGCAGCCCTTTTTAACCCAGCAGAGCATTTCCTTGTGCAGCTGAATCACCTTACCACTCTGAAAACCACCAGGTTCCCAATCCCACAGAACTTGTTTCCATCTGTACTGCTGTGCTATGTCACTGCTTGAGGGACACACAGGTCTGGAACAGGAATCCAGGCTTCCCGGGACGGGTCACTTAATGCTGTGAAATGAGATTCTTCAGCTCACTGCATCCTTGCTTGCTCAGTCCCATGCTTGAGACCTAAGCAGTTACACGCAGGGTGGGTTGGCAGATGGTAGATCAGCGGTCCATTCCTGTTCCTGATGGACAAATACCTCCTTCATTTAAAAACTGCCCTGGATGGTGGCTTTGCCGGCAACGAGGCTGGAGCTTGATGCACTCAACATTTGCCACTAGATGGCTCTTACAAACTAGTGTTGAGGCACGTGCCCCCTGAGCTGCCTGGGGCTGTGGTGCAAGGCTTGGCAGAGCAGTGCCTCCAGAGGTTTCCTTGAGCCTGCTGGAAAGAAGCCTGCTCCTCTGGGATGGGCAAGGGGAGCATGCCTGCAGCGTCCAGCGGTGCTTGGAGCTCTCTTCCGTGTTGTCTCAGTTGTGTGCTCCAGCAGCTATCTGTCCACCCCCCTTCCTCCAGAGCTGCTTACCTAACGTCCATGTCCTGCTAAACACTCTCCCTATCTCTGTGTACCATCAACATATAATTGAACATACAAGCTGCTGTCTTCCAAAACCATATTCAGAATAGCCAAGTATACTTGCAGTTTCAGGGGCCATTTTCAGGACTTTTTTTTGTACTCTGGCAGGCTGGAGGCTGGTTAAGGCTGGTAAACTTCACATCACTGCTGTTGATCCATGCATGGTATTGCAGGGCACCTCTTCTTAGGGCTGTGGTATAGACAAGTTAATGACCTTGCTCGTCCTGTTACTGGTACTGCTCTCGTGGCAGCGAGAGTGAGATACAGCCTCCCGTCCCTGCAGTGTACCTGGCTGTAGCCCTCTTATGTCCAGAATTTATTGAGACTTTCTCAAATGTCTTTACTTGCAACATGCAATGAACGTTTCAACTTTTCCTTAGAAGTAACAAACATGGTTATTCAGGAGTCCAAGATAAAAGCATTCAATAGTGCAGCTAACCCTGTTCCTTTATTTATCCGTTGAGGAAATTCCCTGATCTATCTGCTTGCTTGGCTTCCAGTAGATGTTGCCTGGTGCTTATTGCTTACCTGTGCAAACCTAGTATGCCTATTCTGGATTTTCAAGTCCTCACTATTGAACCTGATTTTTTAATCTGTCTCCTTGGAATCTCGCTGGTTATAAGGCATGTGGGCTTTTCTTCTGAAAATGCATTGTTCTCTGTACATATGCCTGTGCTGTAACTGTAGTACGTTGCAAATAGAAGAATCTAGGATGCTGTTTGTTACTGTAATACAAACTAACGCGGATAGTTGTCTGTAGCTTTAACTTTCTCCTCTAAGAAACATCACCATGTTTGTTTGTTTTGTGACTTTTCTCTTTCAGTACGTGCGGTATATGGAGAAAAAGTTCTTCTGGTGTGCCTATTGGGTAGGATTAGGCATTCTGTCCTCTGTCGGACTTGGAACGGGTCTTCACACCTTTCTGCTCTATTTGGTAAGGATATTTCCATTCTGTGTTCTTTCTGAATCATTTATTTTAATTGTTGCATGTTTTTAAGTTCTGTGTAAGTACTTAAGTACTTCTGAAGGAAAAGAAATACTTAGGGTATTGCTGCAAAGCTCTGAATGTTGTTGTTACTCTATATTGTATAGCCTCGTTGTGTAGCTTACGCTATATTTGTGTTGAACTCTAGATATTGGTCTGCTGTTAACCTTCACTTTGAAATGAGTCAAAATCTCCAATGCCCTATGCTCTAATTTACTAATTTAAATAAAACATTTTCTAGTGTGTGCAGCTCAAATGTTTCCATTTTAAAATTTTCTGCATACTTTTAGTAGCTTAAAATGCTCATTCTTCTAGCTGAAACCGCTGAAATAGGCAACTGTTTTGTAGTTCAGTCTGTATTAATTTTGCGTTGAAAATAATAGCAAGAAAAATGTTTGGCTACAAAGAGAAAATAGTCTCTGTTGTTCTGAAAATTGGTATGATGTTGTTTATCTCAACTTAGCTAGGAAAGTTAGGGAAATGTTTGGGTGTGTTTTGCTTTTGGCCATTGGATTAGTTCCTTGTTTATGAAACCACTGTCCTGGATTTAAGAAAAGGATTCATGGCCACAGAATAATTAAAACCAGTTTATGCAACAAATGTCATCTTGTATTTGGGACAATTACAGATGTTTACTTTCAGAACTGCTTTAATCATTAACACAGAAAGCACTACAGGAAACAAGAAACTCGTGTTTTTCCACGCAGCAAAGCAATGCCTATTAGATCTAGTGACATCTGCGTAGGCATCGTTTGCAGTCGTGTCAGTCTGTTAGTGTAGCTTCTCTCCTAAAGATTCTGGAGGAAGAAGGTACGGGAGAAAGAACTGTTGTTAAACAGAAACAAGTTTCTGCATGAACAGCCTTCTAGGCAAAAATACTGCTGTCAACCTAAATGATTGGAAATAGAAACTCAGTAGAGCTGATGAACAGTCTGAACATCTTGCATGCAATGCTGCAGAGTGCTTGAACAGCGGTGACTTGACAGTGTAGGAATCCTTCTGACTGGCAGAGATGATGGTAAGAGCTTAGGGACAGCAAAACACATGGGCTGTGCAGGCGGAGAATCAATCAAATCATCAGTCCTGAACCGAGGTGCCCACCTCACTGGAGAGGCAAACGAGCAACCCAGCACTGAGTGATGCCTGAGGTGGAGTAAAGCTCACAAATTCAGCTCAGTCTAGGTGCTCCACCAGCCTAGCCTAGGGTGGGAGTGAAAATCACGCAGGAAGGATTGCTGGCTGTTCATCAGGCCAGAGAAAGGAAGAGAAACCAAAGTAATTCCAGGTTTGCTGTGAAAATCAGTACATCATGATTTAAACCAACAATAAGAAAGACTTCTAAAAGATAGTTTTGTCTTGTATATTTTTTCGCTTGTTTGTTTTCTTAAGTTGACTCTCACTGGTTGGTGGTCTGATTTCTTCAAGCCAAAGATGTCATGTTATCTAGCCAGTCTTTAAAGCAGATTGGAGAGCTTACTGTACAGTTCTGTGCTTAATTTTTACACATGTTGACAGAAATCTAGTAAATAGGAAATGTTTCCCACTATTTGTAAACTGCATTTGAAAGTGGTTATATTTCTTTGCTGTACATTGATCTGGTGCAGAATAGCAAGTGTTGTCACTTTGTATCCCAGACAAATCATCTTTGTAACCAAGATGATTTTATCCTGTAAAGAAGTCTTTATAAGACAGCACTGCTGCTTTTCTGAAGGAAGGTGGAATGAAATTACCTTTCCTTTACTCTATTTTTAAATTTATTTTTTAAAATAGTTCTAAGTTACTTTAATAGAAATCAGACTTCATAGCATATCACTGAACTTTTCCTGTGGGGTGTGTGAACTTAGTACATTTAGGTCATGACCTAGCCTGACATTTAAGTCACGTAGACAAAATATTACTTCTCTGGCTTAATAGTCAATATAAGTTTCATTGTGTTTGTAGGAGGTGTAAGTGAGCAGCCTTTTATAGATTACAAAGAGGAATATCACCTAGAAAAAGCAACTTAGTTTAATATTGTTCGCAGAGGTATTTATTGCAGGTGTAGTGAAGTTACTTGGAATGTAAGAGGTAAGTTTCACAATTTTTGGGGAGGGGAAACAGACTGCACTCAATTAAAAGGTGGTTATGGAGTAAAATGTAATAAAATCATACCATTAATATCTAACGTGTATCAATACAGGAGAAATACTTGTTTGCTTTAAATATGTAATAGGGATAAGCATTTTTCTGTTGAGGGAATTGCACAAAGGCAATGAGCGCAGTATGAGAAGCAAGGACGCATTTTACTTTTTTTCTCCTGTGCAAGGTTTGGTGACTAGCAAGGACTGCAAATTGAGAACAAATACACTTTCTGGGCACTACACGTGCCTGAACACTGAACGGTTCCTAAGCTGGTGGAACATATGGGGCTTTGTGCCACTAGATGGCAGTGGGAGTGTAAGAACACGGGGTTATTGCCCTGACAGCGTGTTGCCATTTTAAGTAGCAGAACTGTTAATTTTCTTGTCAATACAGCTCTGCCAGCAGTATGTATATGAAATTTACTATCAATGGAGTAACAGTCTTTAATATCTGCTGATTTTAGGGCTACATGTTGTGTGAAAGGGAACGGGGATTGCCAACTTAAGACAGTTGGTGTAAGTTTAAGGGAAATTGGTTCAGAGCAGTATTCTGTATTTAACCCATCTGGAAACAAAGCAATTAGGAGCTCTGGTTTTCAAAAGGAGGGGTTTTAAATAATTTGCTGTTTTAATTGTGCAGCACCTTCCTCTAAAAGTAGAAATACAATAGTTTAGGTTGTAAGCTCACTATGCTGAATTTTACATTGATGTATATCTACTTTCCATTTTCCGTGTACTTTGATTACATTTCTTGATTGTGGTAAAACTTATTCTTCTATGGATTCAAAGAAATTAAAATATTTTTTTAAAAAAACAAACAAACAAAAAATCCTCTTCTGCTTTAGTGCCTGGATTTGCAGGCAGTAAAGAAGTGACTCGGTAAGTATTTTAAAATTGTTCATAATTAATTGCTCATTTTAAATGTGTATGTACAGTGAGATTGCTGGGAATGCAATTACATGCTTAGAGAACAATGCTCCCGGGCCCACCCATGTGCTGCGGAGCTCTTGTTGATGCTTGCAGTATTGTCTCTGCCATCAAGGGCCAACAGGCAGGAATTGCTGGCATGTAGGCACCTGTTCATACAGTGCCTGAACTGCTTCAGCTGTGACACAGGTGCATCTTTCTTAAATATAGCCCTCCACAGAGTGCATACAGCTATTTCGTATCAAGCTGCTCATAAACGCAGCCTGTTAGCTGGGCAAATCGCTCACAGAAATAGTTATGCAATAGCTGCAGAACAGGAATGACTCTGGCCTGGGTAGCTGTTTTTCCAGGGTTGAAATCTGTCATTTGTTTGGATTCTGCGGAGCATCTCACGCCAGCCACAAAGTGGAGTGAGGTGGATTCAAGTTCCAGGAGAGATCTTGGGGTTACTGAGAAGACAGTGGTTGGAACTAGCAGTTTTGTGTAAAGTGGAGTTTACAGTCTAAAGCAGTCTCCCTTTGGGGGCACATTAGTGCCCCTGCTTTATATCCGTTTGCATCTGATTTGGATTTTGTGGGTCACCAGAATGTTCATTGTCTGAATATTCTTGCTGAAAACATCGTGGTCTAGGAGGGAAAGGTTGATTTTTGTTAGTTTGATCGTAGGCTTTTCATTGCCATTTCTGTGATTTGAGAACTTCCTATATATATTATAAAGGACCTAACATTATCTGCTGCATTGGCTCCTAGTTCAGTTCTGTCCCCTTGGATGTCGCAAGCAGTAAATGTAAAATTTGCCATGGCTTTTTGGGAAACAATCCTCTGCCTGCAAATTGGCAGGGAGCTAAGGGCTGGCACAGAGCAGGTCTTCAGCACAGAGATGTGGAAGCAGGCCACTCTTCCAAGAATCCTTTTTATTCTGACACTTTCAAAACAAGTCTGCTGGCTTTTTTTCCCAAAGTCCATTAAAGGTTTTTCACAATTCTTTAAAAATACCACTTTAAAAATAGTAATCACGCTGTGGTTCTGTAGGAAATAAAACTATTATGATTAACGACTCCAGATCCTGGTTTTAGCAGCACACAGTTGTGTTTTTTTTAGCCTTATGTTTTCTTTTACACCGCTCCTATGTTAAAATACAAATGGCACGAATCACCTAATTGCCAGAAGAAGATGACTGCGGGTAACTTGTCAGGAATTTCTTGTTTGTACATCTTGGAGAGGTCCATCCGCTGCTGCAGAGGGACATGAACGAGCTGGCAGCAGCGACACTAGGTGGAGCGCTCGGCTGGAGCCGCGCTGCCCGTGCCATCTTCGCGCAGCGCTCCGCGTGATCTGCTTTCGCTTCACCAAACGGATCGCAAAAGATGCGACCGAGGCGCAGAAAATGAGCTTAGAATTAATGCCTATCAGAATGCCTCGTGTGAAAACCGGCTGATAAACGTCCTTTCTGGATATGGTCTGTTAAAATCTGCACTGCCGGGGGATGAATGGAAGCAAATTCCTTACAGGTCAAAAGTGCAGAGCGGGTTTTGGCTGTCTGCAATTGTTTGTGTTTTTGTTTTTTAAATATGGATCTCTGCTTGCTTGCTGGTAGAGCCAAGTGGAGCAACTGCTGGGGAGGCTTTTGTTGGTAGCCGGATTGCGGGCTAGCACAAACAGGAAACGTGAGGTACAATAGGAATGCTTTCTGCGTGGAGGTCAGAAAAGAGTTTGGATTTTTTCAGCACTGCAATGTGTGGGTTTGTCACTTAATTCCTCCCAGGGTGTCCTGTAGCGGAGTAAAAGAGCATAGCAGTGATTTTAGGCTGTGAAAAATAACAGAAAACTGCCCTTAAAAAGAAGAGAATTGCAAAGACAGTGTCTTCATTGACAGGGCTGGCTTTAGAGAGCCAGTATGGGTTTATCTGGGCTTGAGGGTTCAATGTCTCGCTTTTGTCCTGAATTGGTTCCAGGGTTTGGCTTTGGCGAGAGGTCACATTTTGGCCTCCCAAAAGCACAGTAGTTTGCAGCTGAAATGTGAAATGACTCGCGTTTTGGCCCTGTCCGAACTGAGTTTGGGTTAGAAACTGAGCATTTAAAATCCAGACAGCTCGTGCAATAATGAGCTCGTTAGCTTTTCCAAAAGAACAACCTGTTGTTGGTGATAATTTTTTTTTTTTTTTTTTAAATACAAACAAACAACAACAACAACAAAAAAAAAAAACAGCAAATACACCCTATTTCTTTCTTGCCAGGACTACTGAAAGCTTTTTAAAATTAAACTTGATTATTTTAATTTTCCAGTTTCAGGAGCTCAGCTTGCAAGGAGACTCATGATAAAGCTGTAG